>NC_142164.1:26964166-27267196 GCF_024610735.1 Ursus americanus
AATAGTGGATGTTAAATATTAGAGAGTAGCAATATTATGATATACCCACAGTCAAAAAACAAGCTTGAAAAAAATTAGTTCCCTTTATGTTAACTCATTTTCTAGCCCAATGGATCTCTATATGATGGGAGCTCCTGACACACTTACCTACTAAACAATTATGCGCTGATCGCCTGCCTACTCCATCAGAAAGCACCGATCTAGGTGTTGTACATACAACAATAAACAATATAAACACAACTCCTGTTCTTATGAATGCTACCTTCTAACAAGGGAGATAAAAAAGAAACAAGTTTTACACACACACACACACACACACGTATTTTACCAGATTTGAATGAAGGATACCGATAATAATAGTGACTAGCATGTCTTGAATCCTGTATGCCAGACACCGTATGCTAAATGCTTAACACTCATTATCCCATTTGCTTAGTCCTCATAAATAACTCTCCGAAAGAGACATTATTCATCCCTATTTTACAGATGAAGAAATTGATGTTCAGAGAAGCAAAGTAATCCTCCCAAAGCTTTACAACATGTGACAGAGTTAGGATTCTAATCTTGATCTTAGTAACAATGAAGTCTACATTCTTAAGCATGATGCTAGGATTTGTTCAAATAACTTTCCTGTCTCAATGAGGATGGGGTCCAGATAATGTCTTCCCTTCTTCGGCAAATTATGTCTTTGGATACTGGGTTCTTCTACATGCTTAAAATATACTGTTGAGCAGGTTACTTTACCGGGGCTCTAGGAGAGCTGTGGTGGCTTGTAGGTCACTGTTAACACAATTTTAAAAGAGCAGATGGTAGCAGTAGTGTCTTGTCATCAAAGTAAGGCTTCCTACTCTTTAGCAAAAAGAAAACATCAATGCATGTGTGAGATCTAATGAAAAGCCCTGGACTGGAATTCAGAGGACTTGAGTTATCAACCTAACTTTGTAACTTTTATATTATGGACATTAAGCAGGTCACTTCACATTGTTTGAGATTCAGTTTCTAAACATGCTCCATGTCTCTAAAGAATTATTACGCTGAAAAATACAAACAATAGACATCTTTTTCCCCTTATAATCTTTTGTCAATTTTATGAGAAGTTAGATGATACCTTTGTCCCCTGCTCCAGTCATGTTTCATTTTAAGAAACAGCTGGTTCTTTCCCTACCAGTTTCTTTTCAGCTAGTTCTGGGTGTGTCAGGGGAGGAAGTGGCAGTGAGGTAAGGCAATATTCAACCATTTCTGTATGTTGATGAGCTGACAGATGGAATACACCTGGGCATTTCTTTCTTCAATTTTCATCCCAGGGAAATCCTTCCTGAGTTATCCTTCTGGAAATGAGGATTTGGTGAATCTCAGGGCAGGCCAAATACTGAGCCGATGGCACTTTGGTGGTGCCCCAGAACAAGGTGGGGATTTGGGGTCTGGCCCATTATGCACGTTTATTAGCAGACATCTGTTAATCTGTCATTTCCTGATTGTTTCATTTTAATTCATTGACATTGTTGCTAGCCTCAACACAGGGACTCATTACAAATTAGGTAAATTCTCTGATGAAATGAGTGGGAAAGCATTTAGATCACAAATTTCAGGAATAAGGAATAATTCTCATTATCTGTCATGTGTCTTATAAAAGAAAAACAAGTTGACATATGTCAAACAAAATGAGAGGCTGGGGAACAGAAAGGCCTCCACAGCTGACAATTAAGTAATGAGGTTGCTTAATAAAGAGGAATAACTGCCTCCTGAAATAAACGAAGGGAGAAGTTATAATTTTACACTGCCTAGTTCAAAGGATGGAAATCAATTTCTGTTTATACACCGAGAGAAACAAGAGAATACTTTTTTTCCCAAGAAAAATTCTTATTACAAAAAAAGTTACTTTAGGTGGAGATTTTTACAAAGAACTTCCATATGGAATAGAGACGGGATCCATGGATCACAGAATTATAGACAGCGTAAGCTATAGATAGTACACCAGGTCAAATACACCTATGGCACGCCACATGTAAGGGACAATTATCTCTAAAAGGTGAAGGGCCTTCTGAATTGCAAAGTCACTGAACGGTAAAGTCAGGCCTAAAATCAAGAGAGGGATTTGTAGCTTAGTATTCTTTCTACTCTACCACAATGCTTTGTTTTCCCCACTGAAAGGTATGGAAAGGGGAAGGGGGGATTACGTTTTCCCATGTGGATGCTCATATGTCTGGTTTTATTCCTCTTAGAACAAATGATCTAATTCAAGTTCACCATGTTTGCAAAGATGGTAAAGGGAGATGACAAAAGATTCAACTGCTGAATGTGATTCATTTCATATGAAAGTATATATCTTACTTGGAGGACAGCGTGCGCTTGGGGTCAATAACTGTCATGCTTTCTTGCCTTCACTGCCTTTCTTACTACCATAATATTGAGTA
Organism: Ursus americanus; assembly: GCF_024610735.1. Lineage (NCBI taxonomy): Eukaryota > Metazoa > Chordata > Mammalia > Carnivora > Ursidae > Ursus > Ursus americanus. The sequence goes on from NC_142164.1 coordinate 26,966,581, forward strand.
CAGTAATAAATGAGTAAATTAATTAGTATCTATGTATTGTTTTCTAGACACACATTTTTACAAATGTAAAATTTAAATGTGATTTTCAGAGAAATCTTCTTACAGTCCTAGAAATTCTTGCATTCTTAAAGGTTAGAGATGTGTTAGAACTGTAAGTGCGTTAATTTTTTTTGCTAACATTTATTTAACATGATTCAGTTCATATACACTAATATGTATTCAAACAATTTATTACTATTTATCTTTATTATATTTTCCTTTTGAATTCTTATTATTTTGTTAAATCCCCAAATGCCAAAAGTGGATCAGTGATGCAAAATGTGTACCTCAAAGCATGAAAGTAATGGTATAAATAGTGATATAAATACTGCAGTTCAGAACAATTATAAATGCATATATATCTACATATATAAAATGAGATTCTATATGTGATAGTTCATATGACTTTGCATGTATGATGATTTTTTTAAAAAGATTTAATTTATCTATGAGAGAGAGAGAGGAGGGTGGGGGAGGTGCAAAGAGAGACAGACAAGCAGACTCCACGCTGAGTGCAGAGCCTGATGCAGGGCTCAATCTCAGGGACCCTGAGATCATGACCTAAGCTGAAACCAAGAGTTGAGGCTTAACCAACTGAGCTACCCGGGTACCCCTGCATGTATGATGATTTTAAGAAAACAGACAAAAATGGTGAGGTGGGTTGGAGATGAATTTCTATGATTTTAAACAACTCGCTCAATTGGTGTACCTCAGCAGTGATCCATTATCGTGTATTTCCTATATATAACTTATCATTCAGAGATAAGATAGCTTGCTTATTTAGATGTTGAAAATAAAATAGCAGAATTATATAAAATGACTCAACCGTGATACAAAGAGCTTGATTACCAAGAGTTTGACTCTTTTGAAATACTTTGTAATATTCTTTATTCATCAGAGAAAGAAATCAATGACACTTCTTTGGGTATATTTAAAAACCATATCCAAATGTTGCAAAAGGTTAAGACACATTTTCTAGAATTGAAAGAAACCAGAGAGTAGATTAGCAATCCATTTCTATCCACCAGGCAGTGTGAACATGCAATCATCCAACCCTTACATACGATATGTTCATCAATTTAGCTACTGACAAAGTGCTGAAAGCATTCTTAAATTGAGAGATCTTTTTAATCGTTTTGGGATCAAAGTTTGATACAAATATCTACCAATATTTGATGGAGTCATGACACGTTATTATATCTCATAAGACTGAAGGAAAGTAGAATTTTTTCACACTTCATATAAATAAAGTCTAAGCAAAGATGACTCAGTATAAAATCTAACCTATTGGTCAGGCTATAATTGAACAGGCTATAGATGCTCCTGTGAAAGTTTGCAAACAATAAATTAATTGGAAATATTACATTTTTTGTTATTTTAAATTATGATTATTTTTTATACTTCCCTAAAAGTGGCAGTCCCATGTGTAGTAAAAGCCCTCTAACCGTTGAATATGCCTACTTTCAACAAGCATAGGGCTAGATGAATCTCCTCATTCAATCAAACTCACTAAGTTGAGTTGGCTCACTCAGTCAGTCTTTCTAGGCGTTTCTCAGTAAGCTTCCTTTTGCCTCTATTGCTTCTATGTCAAAATCCTGCTTCTCTTTCAGGTATTAAGGAGGGCACGTATTGCGTGGTGCACTGGGTGTTATACGCAAGTAATGAATCATGGAACTTTACATCAAAAACTGGGGATATACTGTATGGAGACTAACATAATATAATAAAAAATTATTATTAAAAAAAATCCTGCTTCTCTTGAATCATTTTTCCTGAATCCTTCCTTTTTTACTCTAAATTAAGATACCTTGCATCAGCTAATGCCAAATTTCTATTCCAGCCTCAAACTTTCTTCAGTTCCTACTCATATATGCTCTGTGCATATGGACATAGTATACCCTCGATGGACACGAGGTATCGAACACAGAAGTACACACCAACGTATTCTGTAATACAGCTTCCCTTGGCCTTAGCTTATTTTGAGACCAACATAGTGTGTGCTCAAGTAATGGTGTTGACTGTCTTACAACAAATACCTAGGGCTGGCTATCACATTTAGGCAACCCCGGGTGAGAAAAAAAGGGACAAACTCATGCTTCATGTGGGTTAATGACACAGAGAAAATCTATTCCTCTGCTTCATACTATGCCCTAAAGCTGTCTCAAAAGGCCCGAAACTTCGCTCTGCCCTTAATCTTACTAGAGACACGAGTTTATACACCTATATGGAAGAATAGCATCATATTAGGTAAAATGGAATTTCACCCAACTTTCTACTCTCATACGCTCTTCCTCTTACTACTCTGTATTTTCTCACTGCCTACTTGACTCCCAGGTCTTTCCTCTGTCATCTCTAGGACAGCTGTTAAGCACTAAACCAATTCTGCTACAGCTTTAACCTCTTACTGGACAGTTCCCGCACCTTCCTAAAGTAATTAGAATCAAGCTTTCCCCCCAGACACCTAAGGTGTATTCCAATGATGCTTTTCTATCTTCATCTCTCTTTAGTATTTCATGGTGCTCACTAGTCCTTCTTAATATCGTTGCTCTCTTGGCTTCCATGATAACACTTTTCTTATAGGACACAGAGTATCTAACATAAAAGTATATACCAAGACAGTTCATGATCACAAGTGTACCTTTTATTAATTATTCTTCCTCCATCCTTATTATGCCTACTATTGTGTTAACATACTGTTCGCTCATGGAAATGTCCATTGACTAACTACAATACTCACACTTTAACCACTGTCCATCCCGAGTTCTCTCCTTGGCTTCCCCCTGTCTCTCACTCCTCACCCTCTCCCCTCAGCCATCTCATTCATTGCTAAGAATTCTATTACCACCTGTGCACAGATGACTCTAAGAGCTTCATTTCTAATCCAGCCCACTTCCCAAAACTAGATTTTTGCACCCTACTACTTAATGACATTTTCACTATGTCCCATATATAAATCAATCTCAATATGTTTAAAACTAAATTTATAATCATTTCTTCCATCCCCAGCCAGGCTAAATCTGCTTCTCCTGTATTTGTGATCAATGATAAATGTACCACCACACACTCATGAATCCACATAAGAATGTAATGTTTGTCCTACTCTCCTTTCTTTTCTTTATCGCGTATAGCCAGTCGATCACTAACTCTGGTCATTTCAACATCATATAAAACAGAGTTATTGGCCCCATACAGTCCACCCTCACTGCCCCCTATTTACTTCTCTCCTTGACTATTACAACAGCCTTCCTCTCAATTATATGGCTATAGGAACTTCCATTTTAAATCTGTATCTGTCACTGCCTTCAGAGACAGTGATCTTTTAGCACATAATCTGACCAAGCGACTGCTTTACTTACAATTGTTCGATGGTTTCCTATTATTTACGGGACAATGTTCATGGCAAAGAAAGATGAAGGCCACCTGCCTACACGTTCAGCCTCATTCACCACCACTCACCAATCACGTCCTATGCTCTGTATCTGCACAGTCGTGGTCAGAACTGTACACTTTGGAGTTGTACACTCAAACAATTAGCTTGGAACAAGCATCACTGCTGTTATCCTGGGGTAGAGCTAGAATGGTAGAAACTCCTCATATTCTCTAATTTCTCATACCCTGGAAAATTCTATTACCACTGAGGAGTCACTTGAGACAGCTTTTCACTCCACAGCAGCAATACCAAGAAAGGTGTTAATAAGTAAAAGATTTACTGAATTCACCTCTGTCTGAAGCTTTGCAAGTGACTTGAAAGAAGGTTTATGCAGGCTCCCTAGTTTCATAGGAGTACTAGCTTATAGCTGAGCAACAAGATATTTTAGGATCTAACCATTGGTGTGGAATCAGAAAAGGCGAGGTTACAACCATTCTTCTGTCACCTGACTTCTTCGAGTAGCCAGGTCACTAAAACGAGGATAACAATAGCTAATCTGTGAGTTGGTTAGAGAATTAAATGAGATACCAAAGTTTCTCATATAGTGCCTGCAACATAACAGGTGCATTTACTTATGGCCGTTATATAGTAGTGTGGACAAATTGAAGATGTTATGGTTTTAGAGGACAAGACAGATACGTAAGTCCTTTTTCGCATAAGAGGAAAATATATTTTTTAATAATACATATGCTATGAACATGCATTCATATGTGTCTTGCTCTTGACTGGGAGGCATGGTGACAAAACAATAAAACACACGCATGGTGTGTCTTAGAGACCTACGTTATGGTTTGGGGAGGGAGGGTCAGCACCTGAAGCAAAGCTCCCATGCTACTGCCACATGCATGCAGGAAGCACCAATTTCAGGTTCCCAGCTCAGCAATTCCTCTCCTCAGTTCTTTTTTTTTTTTTTTTAAGATTTTATTTATTTATTTGACAGAGATAGAGACAGCCAGCGAGAGAGGGAACACAAACAGGGGGGAGTGGGAGAGGAAGAAGCAGGCTCCCAGCGGAGAAGCCTGATGTGGGGCTCGATCCCAGGACTCCGGGATCACGCCCTGAGCCGAAGGCAGACGCTTAACGACTGCGCCACCCAGGCGCCCCCTTTCCTCAGTTCTTGGCTGTGCATCCAGTTCCAGGGTAGAGCCATGTGAAAGTAAAATCTTTTTCTCAATTTCTGGCTATTTGCCCCCAACCAGTAAGGAGCAGAAAGGCTCTGGGCAGTGCCTTGAACGATTCATACGGGCTGATAATAGAGGATCACCGTCTTTGTAATGAATATCCTTCTGCTGAGCAATGTGGGGATATAAAGCTAACAGGAAAAGAAAGCACAGGGAGTTCACAAAAACTAAATTATTTAACAAAATTTAAAAAGCACAGAGGAATTAATTGTGAGAGAGCATTTCTCCTCTCTGGGACATCTTCAAAATTTCTGTCCACTCTTTCCAAACAGTGGAAGTGGTCACTGATGCTAAATGATCATAAAGTATTACTAACAACCTCGGCAGGGAATTGTCCTCGCTTTTAAGCACAAAGCTTCCACATTCAGGAGGAAGGGGCCAAGCACTTTGGGAAACTAAAAAAGTACCAAAGAACAAAGCTCATGGGGTTGCTATTGCCCTCAGCCTTATAGAACATCCTCAGGAGTTGCATTTGACCATTTGTTCCCCTAACTAACCCAGCTGCTCTCACCAGGATATTGTTCTGTCCTAGGAAACTGCCCGGTGTGTATTCTATTTTGGAAATACACTTATCATTGCTCCTTAAATGCCATTTTGCCTTTGGAAACATTCACAGGAACTAGCATTCAGAAGGTAGAAAGATTTCTGAAAGCTTGAAAATTCCCCAGTAGGAGCTCCAATTCTCAGAAAGCCATAAAAGAACACAGGCTGGGCCACAGCTAATATAACAACAACAACAAAGCTGAAAATATCACTCAAACCATAATACTGTGATATTATTACAAAATGACAAAGAATAATTATTATCATTATAAGCTATCATGTATTGCTTCCTACTTCTTGCTAGTACTTTACGCTCATTACCTCAATTAATATTCACAGAAGCCTATATAAATATAGACACCAAGGCTCAGAAAGGTTAGGTAATTTGCCTATGGCGACCCAATTAACAAGATGGCCAAGACGGGATTTGAACTCAAAGTGCTGCTCTTTTCCACCATCCCAATGCATTTGAGTCCCATCCAGGAATGGAGCCTAACCCCTGAAACAGGTAGAAATGCAATGGACCCTTGAAGTTAAGTAAGCTGAGCTCTGCATTTGTATGGTGAGGAAAGCAGTTTTTTTTCTCACATTTTGTATATGCTATATTTTATCTACAGACATCTTTTGCTTTTGGGGTTTCAAGAGAAAATGGTGCAAAGTTATAGAATTCTGAGAAGATATTAATAATTGATTTGCACCTGCTATATGTCAAGTACTTTACACATATTACTTCTTATTTTTAGGACAGCCCTTCAAGTTATACAGCACCATTGCCATTTAATAGATGGGAAAAAGAAAGCTTAGAAAGGTAGACTCAGCTAGAACCTGAGTCTCTTTATTCCAAAGAGTCTTAATGCCTACTTGGGTGGTTTAGCCATTGGAGGCATTTTGGTGCTGATGCCCTTTTCCCCAACCATTTCATTTTCTGAAGCAGCTTTTGTCATAAATAATTTTTTACTTTGTAAAACCATTTTGGAATTATTAGAAGAAAGGCAGAATAATGAAACCCTCCCTTTGGTTAGGCTTTGGGTGTGTCAAATTTAATTTTTGCCAAATGAGCTGAATCAATCAATTATTGTAATAAAATCCAAGCCATAGTTTGCTTTATTTGCTAATAGCTGGATTATTGAAATATACTGATATAAGATGTAGAAGCTCAGAAAAAGGGGGCTTCTTCATTATCTATGGGCATCAAATGCCAAAATATACAGAGTTCTCCCTCCATCTCTCCCTTGATTATACAGTAACTGGTTTGTAGCAGTTGGTTATTGCTATGACAATGGTGTGTAACAAACCACCCCAAACCTCAGGGACTTTAAGATAATAAGCCTTTCTTTAGGTCAGGCGTCTGTGGTTTGGCAATTTAAGCTGAATTCAGATGGACGATTCTTCTGGTCATATGTCTAGTGGTATGTGGTTCATAGTTGGGTGATAGGAGTGCCAAGGCCACGTGCAGCAGCAATCTCCACCATGCACGTTCTCACATTGAAGGGAGAGTAGCTAGAGAAGAGGAAAAAATAGGCAAGCATTTTAAAGCCTTTGCTTGTGTTAAGTTTTCTACTCTCCAACTAGCCTAGCCAAAGCAAGTCACAAGGCCAACCTCAGTCTACAAAGAGCAATGATATGGAAAGTTTTGATACATACAGCCACTAATGAAATCCATATATCATATTCCACACTTGTCACAAGTATTCACATCCTTCTTACACACAAAATATGCTTCCCTCAAAAGATCTCAAAAGTCTCATGTAGTCACACCATCAGGTCCAGAATTCATTATCTCATGATTTACAGTCAGGTGCTGATATGGCTCCTCAGATGAGGATTCAAATCCAATGAACTACAATGACAATTTATTGGCCACTCACGTACCTACTCACATTTAGTGATGACAGAGGGACTGGATAATTACAAAACCACTCTCTTTCAGAAAGTGAATACTATGGGAAGCACCTAGCCCAGGTACATAGTATAACAATTTACACTGGACAAATGTAGCCAGGACCCTATAACACAGGGGTAGGGAATGTTTCTTGATTATATCCCATTATGTTTCCTAAGACTGGCCCACCAGTCCATTGTTCTCCATGGTCTTAACTTTATTCAAAATATTATTCTTTTTCCATTATGCTTGGTCACTTTTGAAGAGGGCATTTAAAAATATGTTTTCTTTCTTTCTTTCTTTTGAAGATTTTATTTATTTATTTGACGGAGAGAGAGACAGCCAGCGAGAGAGGGAACACAAACAGGGGGAGTGGGAGAGGAAGAAGCAGGTTCCCAGCAGAGCAGGGAACCCCATGCGGGGCTCCATCCCAGGTCCCTGGGATCAGGCCCTGAGCCAAAGGCAGATGTTAATGACTGAGTCACCAAAGCACCTCTAAAAATATGTTTTCTGAGCAACTTTTTAGCCTGCTTCTTGCTCATAAAATATTGAAGGCCCAGTGCTTTTCTGAGTTTTATATAATTCCATTCTCCTTTAATCCAGGACGGTAGCATTTTGCCCATACAACTCCCTTAAAACTTCGTGAGTTTCATAAAAATACAGTTTAAGTCCACTCCATTGGCAAGAGCCACAACCATAATTCCTTTTGAAGTCTCCCTTTCTCTAGATTTTATCCGTGTTTCTTTGGCTTCTCAGGGTGCTGCTCTGAGACAATGCTCTTAGAATTTCTTTTAGAATTTCTTTAGCTCTTAGAAATACTTTTGTCTTGTTGAGAGGGTCTATATAGCAACACCTTAATTCATTCAAAAGTCTTAACAAAGGCTGACAAACCTCTTTTGGTCTTTAGTACTAAGACCACATGTTTCTGGCAGATCCTTGGATTTGATCTTTTACTAGCCCAAGAGGGTAGAGAAAAGAAAATGAATATTTTCCAATCCACTGAGTTCTGGTATTCTCTGAATTTTACTCACAAACCATTCAGTTCCTTCTTTAATGCATCTTTTTCTATTTGCACCTTATCATATGCAGCTAGTAAGAGCCAGGTGGTATTTTCAACATTCTGCCTGGAAATATCTTTACTAAAGTATAAATGTTAATTTGGTATATTTTCTATATTCTAAGCTACCACATTTTATCAAATGCTTCGCCGCTAGATAACACTGTTTGCCACTTACCCAGGCTGCTAGGGCAGATTACTATTTTTCCAGCCTCTTTATAGTATTTTCCTATTTTCCTCCCCTCACTCAACACTTTTTCCAGTCTCTCCCCACTGCTTTTCATAAAGCCAATGACACATATTTTAGATCTTTATTATAATACTTTGTTTCCAAGAACAAATTTCTGTATTTGTTATCTCCTGTGATAATAATGCCACATAACAAAATAACTCCAACTCAGGGATTTAAGTCACTAACCATTTACTTGGCATACAAGTTTGTGAGTTAATAATTTAGAATGGACTTATTTGATTCATTCTTCTGGTCTTAGTTGAGCTCACTCACAAATGTGAAGTTGGCTGGCTGTCAACCAGGGTAATAGCCATGACTGGGCCATGTGTCTCACCTTATCAGGTAGGCTGGCCTGGGAGTTTTATCATGGTGAAGGCCAAGAAAAAAAGAGAAGTGGAAATACCAAGTACTTTTTCAAACCACTGATTGCATCAAATTTTCTAACGTTTCATTGGCCAAAACAAGCTTCATGGCCATACAAAGAGTCAATATGAGAAGGCACTGCCAGATGATACTGACACCGGGAGACACAAAAAATTGGGGCCATTAATTCAATCTAAAACACTTATTATATAATTACTCAAATGTGTTAACACACTTCATCTCATTAGGATGATAGCCATCTCCAGGAAAAGAAATTGCTATGCCTTTTTTGTTTTTGCTAAGAAAGGGTAAAAAAAAAAAAAGTTCTTGAAATGGAACATATGGAAAAAAGAGTAATAATTCAAAGAGATGAGGACTTAGATGGATTTTTGGTATCCAGTACTTTCAGAGGTCAGGAAGGTAGTATAATTAATGAAGCCAGTGGGGATAGAAAACAATTGGCTGTGCTAGGGATACTGATGAGTTGTAAAGCGCCATGTAAAAAAGCCACTACTCTTCCAATTCCAGAAGATCGTTATCACAAATATGGGCGAAGTGTTGCCAGATGTTCCATTTGTTTTAAAGAACCTGAAAATCCAGATTCTTGTGTGAAATCTCTGGCTTTTTAATTATTGGAAGCTAATTCAATGAAAAATAAAACAAACAAAATGCTGAGAAGACCATTACTCTCTGGATTCACACACACACACACACACACACACACACACACGTCCACAAATGCAAACTGGATCTGACCCATAGGTTGCCAGTTTGTGATCTTTGCTTTAGACCTTTGTGTATAGAGGGTCTTAAATTTTTTCCACCTTTATTGAAGTATAACTGACAAATAAAATTGTGAGATTTTGTTTTTTTAAGATTTTAGAGAGAGTGATAGAGTAGGGGGAAGGGCAGAGGGAGAGGGAGAGGGAGAGAGAGAATCTCAAGCAGACTCCCCACTGAACACTGAGCCTAACACAGGGCTTTATCTCATGACCCTGACATCATGACCCGAGCCAAAATCAAGGGTCAGATGCTCAACCAATGGAGCCACCCAGGCGCCCCTAAAATTGTGAGATTTTTAAAGTGTGCATGCAATGATTTGATCACTGTGAAAGGATTCTTGTCCATTAAGCTCATTAACACATCACCATCCATCGCCTCACATATTTACCCTTTTTTTTTTTAACTTAGGTGGGAACATTTGAGTTCTACTCTCTTAGCAAATTTTAATTATGTAATACAACATTGTCAACTATAGTCACTATGTTACACATTAGATCCTCAGATCTTATTCATATTATAACTGAAAGTTCATAGCCTTTTACTAACCTCCCTATTTTCCACACCCCCAAACCCCTGGCAACAACTTTTCTACTTTTTTTTTTTAAATGAGTTTGACTATTTTTTCTTTTTAAAAGAGTCTACATATAAGCAGTACCATGCAGTATTGGTCTTCCTTTGTCTGGCTTATGTCACTTACCATAATGCTCTCCAGGCTCAGTTTCTTTATACATTGATCTGTCAAAGGACACTTAGGTTGTTTCCATAACTTAGCCACTTGTGAATAATGTTGCTATGAACATGGGAGTACGGATGATAAATAGTTTTTAATTTCCAATTCAATATATCACAAATAACTAAGGTGGCAGTCAGTTGGAAATTAGCACATAATCCAGGAACTTTAAAGTTTCAATGATTCCATGTTTGCATCTAGGTATGTCTCTTGGTTTCATGATGACAATGCAAATACACAATTTATAAAGGTTCAATCTGGCCAAAGCCCAGTTCAAATTACTATAGGCTTAATGAGAATCTGACACAAAACCTGATCTTTCCTTTTAGTTTTTCCCATATATTTTTGGTTTCCAAGGATATATAGGGGTTTCTCTAAATATGCTACGTACAGTGCTGCAAAGAAGTCATTAAAGAAAAGGCTAAGCTTGATCCAGAAGACACAAATTAGGAAGTTCAGTCAAAGTAACCCTAGCTAGCGGCACCAACTATCCACATAAAAATAGCCAGTGTTTCGGTAAACCCCTTACTTTGATCTTTCCCAGTACGGTAAGGAAATAAAAAGAGTATGTGAAGATCTAGAGACATAGGAAGCTTAGTAAAAATGGCTTAGGGATGTATACTACAGCTTGGGGAATACAGTCAATAATATTGTAACAACTTTGTATGGTGACAGATGGTAACTACACTTATTGTGGTGACCATTTCATAACACATATAAATATCAAATCACTATGTTGTACACCTGAAACTAATTCAACAGTGTATGTCAATTATTCTTTAATACAAAATATCTGGAACAAATATAAATTTTGCTGCCTAGATTTAATTAAATTAAGTTAATTAATTAATTTTTTATTTAGAGAGAGAGAAAGAGTGTGAGTGAGGGGAGGGGCAGAGGGAGAGAGAGTCTTAAACAAGATCCATGCCTAGTGCAGAGCCCAGTGCAGGGCTCCATCTCACTACACTGAGATCATGACCTGAGCTGAAAGCAAGAGTCAGATGCTTAACTGACTGAGCCACCCAGGCACCCTACCTAGATAGATTTTAGTAGCTATCTCATACTCTGGTATACTTGAGAAAGATAATTTACAAATCAGCAGGTACTGTGGGACTTGGACTAAAAAATAATAAGATTCTTTTGGCAATCCATTGGGCAAATGTCTCAGATAATACTGCGTTTTGTTCCATGGTGCGTTGTATTGTGTCTGCTTCTGGGTACTGCATTTGAAAAGAACAGCGCTACACTGGAGTATGTTCAGAGCAGAGTGACCAAGCTAGTGAGAAAACTAAAGTGACCTATTGCCCGTTTGCTGGGGATTAAGAGAGTTCCCAGGATGTGGGACTTTTAGTACTAAAACTAAAAAATCAAACCAAAATAAGTTGGTCACCCTGGGGAGAACTTGAAACCATGTTTTAGAAAGAAATGCTAAAGGGTTTCAGCACATTTATCCTAGAGAAGGTTTTGGAGAAGGCATGATAAATTCTTCCGAGTATACTTAAAGACTGCTATCATTTTCTTCTGTATAGCCCGAGGAAGTTATGAAGATCAATACGTAACATTACAGATTTGGGGTTAAAATAAGAAAAAACTATTTACAGTCATACCAGCCTAAAGATGGAATGGGATAGATCAAGAAGTAGACTTTGATGAAAATCCTCAAATAATGCAAAGCATTAAGTGTAAAGACGTATCAGAAATGTTGCAGAGAGGATTCAGATTTTTGAAGTATAAGAAGGGATTTGGATGATATGGCCTTTAGGGTCCCTTCCAATTGTTTTTAAGGTCTGTGATTCTTTAGGATCATAAAATATTTTGATATAAGGAAGACAAACAATTTAAGTTTGAAAATCTTACATTTATTATCAAAAAAGCAATAGAAGAATTTTAAAATAGCAAAATAAGGAGAACCATATGGCAGAGAAGAAACCAAAATTAATCTGAGGTTGGTGCAACAAGTGTTGTAAGCTGTCAAGTCACTTTTGAAGCAGCCCCGGATAAGAGATCAGCCATGGATGAAGAAAGACCATTTTAGAAGAGAATGAGAAACAGTCACTGAGGATGGTAAAGTAATTCAAGCATTAAATTAATTCTTACATGTTTACCACAAGGATGACGAAAAATATGCCTATACTTCTGTGCCTCAAGAAAAGTGTTTAAGTCACCAGGGTGACTGAAATGCCAAGTATCCAGACAAGAACAGTGACAAGTATTAACCCTAAGTTTACCTGCACAAAATTTCTGTATCATCCAAGAGAGAAACTTTAAGCTTGTCCTTGACTCATTGTATTTGGGTTAAGTAGCACCAGGAATGGGCAAAACGGGAGTCAGAGTCATGCCCAAAATACTTCCATCTGTCTGGGACCAATCAGTTCTAGTACCCATAGGGCAGAACAGCCCTTCCCGAGATTGAATGAAAGAGAATTGGGTGAACTCCAGATCCTGAGGCACTAATACAAACCTAAATGTCATTTTCAAAACCTTGTTTTCATTAACAGTCTACTTATGTTTGCTAATTGATAACACTTTCCCACTCCTATTTCCTTCTCTATACTAACAATAAGTTTTATCTTCAAAATAATCAAGGCATGAGAGTACATTATAATCTGCTACAAATAAAGTTACAAAGACAGAACAGGTTACACTTATTGGATACCCACTGACTGTACGGTTCTGTAGTAATTACTGTGGAGCCACAAAGAAAAAAATAGATGCCACCTGTGACTTCAATGAACTTGCAGTTCCTGGGCCAAGACGGTATACTAAGTGTTCCAATCTGCTGGGCGCTCACTAAAGGATTTGGTACTTTGGCATAGTGGAATTTGATAAATTAATTAATTAATTCAACCAGTCAATCAATTAGTTAAAGTGGATACTGTCCACATTTTACAGGTGAAGCAGTACAAATTGCCCATATGATAACAATATATACCTTTCTGCCCTGGCCAGTCTGAACTTAGAACTTACATCTATTGTTTTGATGTAATTTTATTTTATTTTTTTTATTTTAATGTTTTTTTATTATATTATGTTAGTCACCATACAGTACATCCCTGGTTTCTGATGTAAATTTCGATGATTCATTAGTTGCGTATAACACCCAGTGCACCATGCAATACGTGCCCTCCTTACTACCCATCACCAGCCTATCCCATTCCCCCACCCCCCTCCCCTGAGGCCCTCAGTTTGTTTAAACAGCATCCTTTTTCATTCTCCAAAGCTCCCCAATTTTGATTATAAATTATATGGTCACCTCAATTATCACAGTAGTCAATGGCAGAGCTGAGAGTACAATTGTGGTCTGCTGATTTCTTGTGCTCTTTTGAACATGATCTTAAATAAGATATTCTATAGTAAGAATATAACAGAAATCAATTGCTATCTTCTGAAAGTCCACTGCTAACACTACCACTTCCACACAATTACTCATTCATCTTCCTGTAAGCACTCCTGTCCCTGCGTGGCCTATGCTACCTGCTTGGTTATCCTCATCTGTTCTTTATTACCTGTATAATAGCTACTACCACACAATTCAGCTTAGGTTTCTAGAACCTCAATATTTGCATTGAATCCCCGGCTTCAGGCTTTCTTGACTCTTTATTTTTTAAAGATGTTATTTATTTATTTGAGAGAGAGAAAGAGATCACAAGCAGGGGGAGTGGCAGAGGGAGAGGGAGAAGCAGGCTCTCCGCTGATCAAGGAGCCTGATGCAGGGCTCAATCCCAGGACCCTGGGATCAAGACCTGAGCTGAAGGCAGACACTTAACCTACTGAGCCACGCAGGCGCCCCTTGACTCCTTAAAAGTACAATCAATCCATATAAGACACCCGTTTCTGTGACCATCTACTGGGTAGAAAATGATTATCAGGATCTATCCCACCTCTTAAAACCTAGAGCTCCAATCCTACTCATGTACCAAAATTCCCTTTTACTACAACTATCCTGCCATCGTTCCTGCCGAACCAACTTCAGTCTCATTGCTAGTTACTTTCTGTTCCTTGACCTACGTGATTTCTGCCAGATAATCAAACTAATTCTGGCTTCACTTTTTTTTTTTTAAAGATTTTATTTATTTATTCGACAGAGATAGAGACAGCCAGCGAGAGAGGGAACACAGCAGGGGGAGTGGGAGAGGAAGAAGCAGGCTCATAGCAGAGGAGCCTGATGTGGGGCTCGATCCTACAACGCCGGGATCACGCCCTGAGCCGAAGGCAGACGCTTAACCGCTGTGCCACCCAGGTGCCTCAGGCTTCACTTTTTTTTCTACTCCACCTAAACTCCATGAAAAATCTCACCTGTTTCTATGACTGTTATATATATATTTAAATACCATAAAAACAGAGTCATATGTTTGTAGCCAAAGCACCTCACATAAAAACCTGGGTTATAAGGGGTACTCGATATACATATGTTGAATAAAGGAATTATGACGGGGGATTACCTACTATATGTTAAATTTCCCCTTCCAGTTCTCATAATGGAGTTCTAAGTAGCATATACAGAAAGGGCTAGTTGGTATAGCTCTGATAAGGCTATAATAATCAGTCAAATCCTCAGGGAACATCTTCCTTGGAACTACTACATGAAAATAAAATAATATCCTAATCTTTGATCAGCTATGACATTTACTATTACTTTTATGATTGGATTTTATAATATTAGTAGTTATAATTTTTTTATTACTTTCCAGGTAATTAGCAACTTATTTAATTGTTGGCCAGTAGGTGTATAGTGGCTCCTGGCCTTTGGGCTCATGCTCTAACAGCAGGATGTCCTATAGGATTGGTCAACTTATAGAACAGTTAGCATTACATGTTCCATATAAGAGGTGCTCTATAATTCACTGATGGAGAAGCATATTTTCTCACTCACACGTGCACTGAAAAAATATGTAATTATATAAAAAGAGCCAAATGGAAACATTTTTTAAAAATTTGTTTTTAAAAAGTATATAGCATTCATCAACCAGAATTTTCAAAATATAAACACTTTCATGTAATGAAATATTTTATATATAAACATTTGACTAAAAAGACTCTGTAATAAGTAGGCCTTGTGAGATTATTTTTTACTCACCTTGAAATTTTCTTAAAGTCCGGTTTGTTTGTAGTTCTGCAACCTCTAGTCAGCTTCTTCATTAGCCTTTGTAGAAAATGGCTGACTTTTCTGAAAATGGCAGACTAGTCACTTTCAGATCAATCCATTCACTGAGGACGCCAAAAAAATCTGGATAAAACATAAAAATAACACTTTGATATAAAATAATATAATGAGGGGCGCCTGGGTGACTTAGTCAGTTAAGCATATGACTCTTGATTTCAACTCAGGTCATGATCTCAGAAACTTGAGATAGAGCCCTGTGTTGGGCTCTGCACTGGGTGTGGAGCCTATTTAAGATTCTCTCGCTCCTCTCCCTCTGTGCCCCCACCCCATTCGTGCTCTCTCTCTCTCTCTCTAAAAAAAGAATAAATAGAATAATATAGTGTAATATAAATTAAATACAAATTTTAGGGGTGCTTGAGTGACTCAGCCAGCTGAGCCTCCACCTCTTGATTTTGGCTCAGGTCATGATCTCTGAGTTGTGAGATCAAGCTCCCTCTTTCTCTCTCAAAAAAAATTTAAAAAATTAAAAACTACAAATTTTAGGTCAGGATTAATAAAAGAAGATAATTCATGTAAAACATCTAAGAGTTTCAATAGGGCTTTTGAAGGGCTACACTCTGGAGTAAGGATGAACTAGTCCCCCTCATAAGGGGACTCAAACCTTCATGGATTAAGGAAATCTGGGATTGCTGGTACCTTCACTTAACTATTGGCCAGAATAAAAATTGAGTCATATTTGGAGGAAGATAACATTAAATAGCACCTCAAATTTATCTGCAATTTTGTACACAATTCTTTGGCTTTAAGTAAAATATAACCAACTATGCACATGTAAAGAAGTTGAGAAATTAAAGCAAAAATACACCCTGCTAATAGACAAACAGGAGATTTATATATTGGAGTTATCAGAAAAGAAATATAGAATAATTATGACTACTATAGTTAAAGAATTTAAAGAAAATTTAAAAAATGGTAGAAAATTACAAACTAAAAATTAAGAATCATATGGAAATTCTGGAATTTAGAGATACACTAATTTAAAGTAAGAATTCAAAAAATAGGTTTAATGATACTATACACACAAAATCCTACGGACTTTCCACCAAAAAGCTAGTAGAAGTAATAAATGAATTAATACGCAGAAATCAGTAGCATTTCTTTTTTTAAAAAAAACTTTGAGAGAGAGAGCGAGTGAGAGAGAGAGAGACAAGAGAAGCAAGCTCCCCACTGAGCAACATGGGGCTCAATCCCAGGACCCTGGGATCATGACCTGAGCCAAAGGCAGATGCTTAACCAACTGAGCCACCCAGGTGCCCATCAGTAGCATTTCTATATATGCTAATAACAAAATAGCAGAAAGAGAAATTAAGAAGACAACATCATTTACGAGTACACGAAAAAGAATAAAATACCTAGGAATAAACCTAACCACCAAGGTCAAAGACCTGTACTCTGTAAACTATAAAAACACTAATGAAAGAAATTGAAGATGACACAAACAAATGGAAAGATATTACGTGCTAATGGACTGGAAGAATTAATAATGTTAAAATGCTGATATTACCCAAAGCAATCTATAGATTCAATGCAATTCCTATTAAAATATCAACAGCATTTTCTAAAAACTAGAATAATACCAAAATTTGTATGGAAACCCAAAAGACCTCTAATAGCTAAAGCAATCTTGAGAAAAAAACCAAAGCTAGAGGTATCACAATTCCAGATTTCAAGACATACTACAAAGCTGTAGTAATTAAAACAGTATGGTACTAGCACAAAAGTAGATGCATAAATCAATATAACAGAATAGAGAGTCCAGAAAGAAACCCACAGTTATTTGGTCAATTAATCTATGACAAAAAGGGAAAGAATATACAATGCAGGAAAAGACAGTCTCTTGAAAAAATGGTGCTGGGAAAACTGGACAGCTACATGTAAAATAATGAAACTGGACCACCTTTTAACACCATACACAAAAACAAACTCAAAATGGATTAAAGACCTAAATGGGAGACCTGAAAACATAAAACATCATACAAGAGAGCACAGACAGTCATTTCTCTGATATTGGTTGTAGCAACATTTTCCTAGATGTGTCTCCTAAGGCAAGGGAAACAAAAGCAAAAATAAATTATTGGGACTACACCAAGATAAAAAGCTTTTACAGGAAAAAACATCCGGTGGAAAAAAGACAGTCTCTTCAATAAATGGTGCTGGGAAAATTGGACAGCTACATGCAAAAGAATGAAACTTGACCAATCTCTCACACCATACACAAAAGTAAACTCCAAATGGATGAAAGACCTCGATGTGAGACAGGAATCCATCCAAATCCTAGAGGAGAACATAGGCAGCAACCTCTATGACATCGGCCAAACCAACCTTTTTCATGACACATCCCCAAAGGCAAGAGAAACAAAAGATAAAATAAACTTATGGGACTTCATCAAGATAAAAAGCTTCTGCACAGCCAAGGAAACAGTCAAAAAAACTAAGAGGCAGCCCACGGAATGGGAGAATATATTTGCAAATGACACTACAGATAAAGGACTGGTATCCAAGATCTACAAAGAACTTCTCAAACTCAATATGCGAGAAACAAATAAACAAATCATAAAATGGGCAGAAGGTATGAACAGACACTTTTCCAATGATGACATACAAATGGCTAACAGACACATGAAAAAATGTTCAAAATCATTAGCCATCAGGGAAATTCAAATCAAAACCACACTGAGATACCACCTTATGCCAGTTAGAATGGCAAAAATAGACAAGGCAAGAGACAACAATTGTTGGAGAGGATGTGGAGAAAGGGGAGCCCTCCTACACTGTTGGTGGGAATGCAAGTTGGTACAGCCACTCTGGAAAACAGTGTGGAGGTCCCTTAAAAAGTTAAAAATTGAGCTACCCTATGACCCAGCCATTGCACTACTGGGTATTTACCCCAAAGATACAGACGTAGTAAAGAGAAGGGCCATATGCACCCCAATGTTCATAGCAGCATTGTCCACAATAGCTAAATCGTGGAAGGAGCCAAGATGGCCTTCAAGAGATGACTGGATTAAGAAGTTGTGGTCCATATATACAATGGAATATTACTCAGCTATCAGAAAGAATGAATTCTCAACATTTGCTGCAACATGGACGGCACTGGAGGAGATAATGCTAAGTGAAATAAGTCAAGCAGAGAAAGACAATTATCATATGATTTCTCTCATCTATGGAACATGAGAACTAGGAAGATCGGTAGGGGAAGAAAGGGATAAAGAAAGGGGGGTAATCAGAAGGGGGAATGAAACATGAGAGACTATGGACTATGAGAAACAAACTGAGGGCTTCAGAGGGGAGGGGGGTGGGGGAATGGGATAGACCGGTGATGGGTAGTAAGGAGGGCACATATTGCATGGTGCACTCGGTGTTATACGCAACTAATGAATCATCGAACTTTACATTGGAAACTGGGGAAGTACTGTATGGTGACTAACAATATAATAAAAAATCATTTAAAAAAAAAGATAAAAAGCTTTTTAGAATTTAAAAATAAATAAATGTAATTAATTAATTAATTAAAATAAATAAATAATAAATAATATAAAATAGAAAGCTTTTGTACAGCAAAGGAAACCATCGGAAAAGAAAAAGGCAACCTACTGAATAGCCAAGATATATGTAAATAATATATCTAATAAGGGGTTAATTTCCAAAATATATAATGAACATAATTATACAACCCAACACCAAAAAACCTGAACAATCCAACTAAAAAAAACGTGCAGAGGACCTGACTAGACATTTTTCCAAAGAAGACGTACAGACGGCCAACAGACATGAAAGGATGTGCAACATCACTCATCATCAGGGAAATGCAAATCAAATCAACAGTGAGATATCACCTTACGTGTGTTAGAATAGCTAAAATAAAAAAGATAAGAAATAACAAGTGTTGACAAGGATGTGGGAAAAAAGAAACCCTCATACACTGTTGGTGGGAATTATAAATTGGTACAGCCACTGTGCAAAACAGTATGAAGTTTCCTCAAAAAATTAAAAATATAAATACCATGTGATCCAATAATTCCACTGTTGTCGGCTTACCCAAACAAAATGGAAACACTAACTCAAAAAGATATATGCACCCCTATGTTTATTGCAGCATTATGTACAATAGGCAAGATATGAAAACAGCTTAAGTGTCCATCAATACACAAATGGATAAGAAAGATGTGGTGTATATATATGTGTATATATATGGGAATATTATGTAGCCATAAAAAAGGATGAAGTGACGCCATTTGAAACAACATAAATGAACCTAGAGGGTATTATGGTGAATGAAATAAATCAGACTGAGAAAGACAAATACCACATGATTTCACTCATAAGTGGAATCTAAAAAAGCCAATTAATAAATAAACAGAAAGTAGAATCAAACCTATAAATACAGAGAACAAACTAATGGTTGATGGGGGTACAGGAGGGAGTTGAGCAAAATGAGTGAGGGGCAATTAGAGATACAGGCTTCCAGTTAGGAAATAAATAGGTCATGCAAATAAAAGGCACAGGATAAGAAATATAGTCAATGATATTGTAATAGCAATGTACGGGGACACATGATAGATACACATGTGGTGAACATAGCATAATGTATATACTTGCTCAATCCTTATGTTCTACACTTGAAACAAATAAAATATTATGTGTCAACTACACTAAAAAAAAAAAAGGTTTAACAGCAGAATAGACACAACTGAAGAAAGATGTAGTTAATTGGAAATTAGAAAAAATTTCATGCCTCGAATGGCATGAAACAGGACCAACTGACTGATATCCAGGAGAAAAGGTAGTCAATAGAAACACAACCACTGATGAACCAGATATTGAAGTTATCAGACACAGGCTTATAAAGAACTATGATGAATATCTTCAAGTACATAGACAAAAAGATGGAAAATTTCACAAATAAATAATAAAAATAATTAAATTAAAATCTTAGAAATTAAACTTTGTAAGTGAATTAAAAGTTTAAATAACCCAACGAAGAATTTTATTGACTTAACAGCAGATCATACATAGTAGAACTGATGAATATTTGACTGGAAGATAGGTCAGCAAAGAGTGTACAGAGTAAAGCATAGGGAGGAAAAGATGAAAAATATAAAAGATCTATTATATGTGTAAATGGAATCTAAGAAGAAGAGAAGAGAGAGAATAGATCAGAAGAATATTTGGAACGACTTCAGCCAGGAGTTTTCCAAAAGTGATGAATACAATCAACCATAGATAAGAGCGTATCAAGGAAGCCCAAGCAGTGTATATGTGTATATATATATGTATTTATGTATATATACATATGTGTGTGTGTGTGTGTACACAAACCACATGATAATAATTCTAATAGCTATTTTTTTCTAGGAAAGACTAAAGGAAGAATAAAATAGTTCTTTAAAAGACTGAAAGCAAATAACTACAAACTCACCACACCATTTACAATGAAAATATTTTCATACATGCAGGCAAAATAAAGTATCTTCAGACAAAAAAAAGCTAAAAGAACGAATTATTAGCAAATCTGCACTAAAAGACATACTAAAAAGGAAATATTTATGGGAGAGAAATGATCTAAGGTAGAAAGAAGTATAGTAATGCAGGAAAGAATGACAACTCCTAAAAAGGTAAATTTAAATGGATATTGACAATTTAAAGTACTAGTAATGCTATATTATATGGTTTTAAATAAGCATAAAATAAAAATTCTTGGCAACGATGTGACAAAATGTAAGAGGAAAATTAATAGAGGTAAAGTATTGAAAGATCCTTATATATTTGGGAACTAATAAACACTAATTTATATTACACTCTAATGAGACAAGGATGCATTTGTAATCTCTAGGGTGACCATTAAACAATATTAAGTGATTAATTACCAACAGGGTAATAAAGGACATAATAATTTTTAAAAACCACTTAATTCAAAAGGATCCAAGGCAGGGGAAAGAGAGGAATATAGTCAATATAGGCCCAAAGGAAGTACATGGTAAATTGGTAGATATAAACCCCATACGTCCGTAATGACATTAAATAAAAATGACTAAAGACTCCAAATAAAAGACAAATATTACCAGACTAACAATGAAAAGAAAATCCAAACACATGTGCTTACCAAAGATATACCTTAAATATAAGGAAATATAAAATCTGAAAGTAAAGATTATAAAAGACACACCACGCATACAATTAAGACAAAGGACGCTAATGTAGCTATATTAATACCTGAGACTTTAAGGGAAGATGGTAGAGAGGAGAGGAGACAAAGAGGCAAATTTCATAATGACAAAATGTCACCTCAATGGGAAGGAATAATTCTAAATCTACATATAACCAATAATATAGTTAAATAATGTATAAAGCATATATTGGCAAAGGGGGAAAATATATGAACCCACAATCAGATTAGGAAATCTTAAGACATCTCTCTCACTGAATGACACAACAATCAAACAAAAAAATTAGTGAGGCTACAGAAGGTAGAAACAAATTGTTTTAGTCTGGGTCTTTCCTGGAAGCAGATCTGGAAATAAGGATTTAAACGCTAGTAACTGATTTGGGAGGGCCAGGGAATGTTGGTAGTGGACTGGGAAATTGTTCAAGAAAAGCAGGCTACTTCTACCTGCTACTGTGGGCAATGGGGCTAATTCTTATCAGTCATCACTGAGAAACAGTTTTAAAAAAATTCTGGGGTGCCTGGGTGGCTCAGTCACTTAAGCGTCCCACTCTTGATTTTGGCTCAGGTCATGACCTCAGGGTTTCAAGACTGAGCCCCATATCCAGCTCCATACGCAGCGAGGAGTCTTGTTTGTCCCTCTCCCTCCCCCGCTTATACTCTCTCACAATCTCTACAATAAATAAATAAATAAATAAATAAATAAATAAATAAGTCTTTTTAAAAAAATTCCTCAGTATTATCCCAAACAAGGGGTAACAGACCTGGAATATTTATACACCTACCTACAAGACTCATCAGTTAAGGGCTGCTTTTAAGGGGTATAAATCTCTAGCACTTCTGACCTACAACGTGCGTGTGGGTAGCATGAACTTCCGCCATTTTGGAAAAGCCCTCAGTCACAGAGTTGTAAGTTGCTGGCAATTTGAAGTAAGCCAGAGCACATGGTAGTGTCCCAAGAATATGTGTGAGGTACCGACAGCATCTGCTACAACAATTTAAAAAAATGACCTAATTGACATTTATAGAACACTGAACTGAAAAACTGTAGCACACACATGATTTCCAAGTGCCCATGGAACATTTATCAAAAGAGACCATATGCTGAGTCATAAAGCAAGTCTCAACAAATTTTAAATGATTAAAATCATACTGAAAACGCTCACTGACCACAGTGAAATTAAACTAGAATTTAACAACAAAACGATAGAGAAATCCACAAGCGTGTGTAAGAATGTGAAAACAAAAACAAAAACTGATGTTATCCAATGTGGCTAAGAAGGCCTCTTGGGGTAGAAAAATGCATGCCAAGACAGGGGAATCAGTCAGACAAGAAGGGTAGTAAAAAAACACGTTCCATACAGAGGTAATAATATGCGTGAAGGCCATAGAAGTCAGGAAAGGCTTCCTGAAGGAGGTGTCTTGAAATGGGCTTTCAAAGATTACTAAGATTTGGTGACACAGAAGAAAAGAAATAAAAGGACACTGTAGGCAGAAAGAATAATAAGTAAAATAGTAATAAACACAACACGTTGGTATTAATGACCTTACCGAAATTTAGATTCTTTGTGGGGTAGCCACAGGGAATTAAATTGGAGGTGGAATGGATCAGATAATGGTGTGGAGGGCTCAGATTTTAGATATGGCTCCACACATAAGAGATGCCCGTGTATATACCTATGTAGCAAGCTTCCTTTATAAGGGAAGCTTCAGTAGAGCGTCATTTAAAAACCTTAATTTACCCACAGAGATATTAAAAGCCACTGAGTAAATCTATCCTTTTAATAGCACATGTAAAAGGGGTCCACCTCCTGTTCCAGGGAAGGCACTCTTCTGTTTAGTAGATAGTGTAACAGCAGGTTGCTATCAAGTCCAATGTTATTTAGTAACAGATTGTTACAGGAGAACAATCTAATTCAGCCCATTCTTGGTCTTCCAGCAGTCCAGCAGTAATGGACTGTTTCGGTTCATTGAATATTCTGTATATTTGCCACACAAACACAGAGGGTTTAGCAACATTACAAGATGTTAGCACAACTCAAGTCACTTAATACAGATTAAGAGCTCAAAACTTACGTGCTTAAATTTTTTCAGTTCGATTCAGTTTACCTTTCTTTGATGAATCAGAAAGCTCTTTAGGATCTTACAGGTAAGGTCTGAGGGGCATCTACAGAAACAATGATTCTTACCAGATTATGTGTTCAGAAATGCTGAGCCTATAAGTACCCGGGCAGGCATTGCCAAAGAAAATAATTTCTTATCAGGTGATACTGTAAACTAGTACAGGAAAAAGTGTGATGGGGTATTGGGAAAACCTTGAAGAATATCCTACTAACAGTTGTAGAGGTTTGGAAAAGGAAAGTGTCTACTGTGCTGGGTCTTAGGGATATAGGACTGTGAATTCCCCATTTAGAACCCCAAGGAAGATATCGCTTCAGTCCTGAGTCATAGTGGACATTCTATGCTCTGTTCATTTACAACGATTGCCCTCTATGTCCATCGTCTAGTCTTTCATTCCAAGATGAGAATGTGTCACCGTCCCTGCATTCTGATCCCTTAGGTCGCAGGATCTCCAGAGTCCTGAAACCCAGAACACTGAAGAAGGAGGAATTGAGGTAAGACATCATAGTAGGAATCCACAGTGACAAGAAGGCATTACAATATACAGAGGATGATATGGAAAACTCAGAAGATGGAGATAAAATACATTTTATTATTTAAACCATGTTGAGGTGAGTGTTGGGGAAAGAACTAACACTTAATAAGATTAAATCTTCATGGGGCACCTGGGTGGCTCAGTCTGTTCAATGTCTGCCTGCAGCTCAGGTCATGATCTTGGGGTCCCGGGACTAAGCCTCTCATTGGGCTCCCTGCTCAGTGGGGAGTCTGCTTTTCCCTCTTCCCCTGCTCGTGCTCACTCTCTCTCTCAAATAAATAAAACCCTTAAAAAAATCTTCACAACTATTATCATTATTACTAGTATTAATATTATATTTATGAAATCATCCCCATTTTACAAAGAAGGAAACTTCAGTTCAGTGAGATTAACTAAGCTAACGTACGTAACCTAGTCATACTCACACAGTGACTAAGCTTTTGAATCAGGATTTACACTGAGATTTGTCTGATTCCAAAACTGCTCCCTTTTCACTCTTCTGCACACTCTCACGTTCATTTTGGCAACAGCTCAGAAAAGGAAAAAGGAAATAATAATAGTAAAATGTTGAGTGCTTTGTGTTAGGTAGTGAACCAAGCACTTTCCACACATTATCTCATCTTAAAGTTATAGAAAATGAGGCCCAGAGAGCTTAGGTGACATGTCGAATTCACACATTAAATGGAGGGACCAGAATTTGAATCTCAGCTTTGTGATTTGAGAGTCTACTCTTTTAAGGACTGTGCTATATTTGACTAGAGGCATACTGTATATATCCTAACCTGATCTTGGGCACTCAAAGTCAGAATGTCCAGAGTTCTTTATCCAACTAGGATATAAATACCCATGTCGTATTCATATTTTAAATATGTTGTATTGGTTTTGCTCTTAACACTCCATGAGAAGATACTGCCATATCTACAAAGGGGAGTAGACAGAATTTTGTTCCTGGATAATGCCACTTGGCAAGGGCTATCTCCTGCAGCACCCAGGGCCTGATCTGAAGGGGCAATATGTGGCTCAGAGCCCAATGGAATATTGTGGACTCTACACCAATTTATGCCACATGATCCCAGATAAAGTCACCAGCTTCTTCTGAACTGGTTCATCGTTTGTAACCTTCCCTAGTGTGCTCTTTCGTTCTTCATGGAACTCCCTCCTAAACAAACAATTCCTTATCTCTTCCTCTCAGATTCTTCAGGAAAGAAATGCAGTAGTAAATTGCATATCTTTGTTCTCAAGCTTATGATATGCTTGAGGGGTTCCAAGTACTGTTTGGTTCTCTAGAAATCCAATTCACAAAGAGAAAAAAGAGAGAGAGAGAGAAAAGATCAAACCTCTTGCTGTATTAATGAAGTACCATGTTAGCCATAATTACACTAGCTGGGGAAAGGTCAGGGTTTGAAATGGTGCAAATAGATTATCCACTCCTACTCACACACTACTCATTTATAATCAAAGAGGAAGAAGTCCTGACGGCTGTGTCCTAACTATGATATGCTCCTCAGACCTTTGTACCTAAGGAACTCTTCCTCAGGGGATACCCTCTAATCTGAGGGGTGTCCAAGTCAGGTACAAGATGATGAGGAAAGGTACCCTGCCTCTAGCTGATAGCTCTCTGTACACAAGAGTGGGTAATCTATGGCCTATGGGCCAAATCCAGATGGCTGTCTGTTTTTGTAAATAAAGTTTTATTGGAACACAGCCACACCTATGCATTTAGACATTGTCTAGGACTGCTTTGCCATTACAATAGCAGAATCGAGTAGCTGAGAACACACAGCCCATAAGGCCAAAACTGTTTACTATGTGGTTCTTTACAGAAAAGTCTGCCAACCCTTGGTCTATGGTAATCGTTGACTTGTAAACTGTCAATGAACACAAAATTAACCCATATAGACAGGGGCCTTCTGTTCCCTGCCACCCTCCTGTTGTTCTCCTTCCATCTTCACTGGAGATCCCAGAAGGCAGATGCCCTATAAAAACCAAAGTGAAGCTTTTTAAGAAACGTATTATTTCAGTAAATGGAAAAAAGGATAGAATGGACATTTTTAAAAAATCCTCTAGAATATAAAACACATGCGTAAGACTAAATTAAAAAGTTAGAAGGGAAAAGTTAGAAAAGTTTTAGTTAGCATGAGGGAACTTCGGATCTTGGGAGAGAGGATTTTTTGGAGCATGACAGGTTTCCTAGTGCTTCTTTATTTTGAAATCTTTACTAGAAACTTCTTGACTCATACACAGGAAATAAGAAGTAAAGAACTCTTCTCCAGTCCCTATATACATTCATTCACTCATTCATTCTATATTTTTGAGCCAGGTACTAGAATGGATGTTAAGAATGCAATAGTGAATAATCAGAACTTGGTTTCTCTTCTCAGGGGAACTACAGTTTAGTGGAGGGGAAATAGGAATTAAAGATAAACTCACAAGAAGTTATAATTCTGATAAGCACCATGAAAAAAAACCACAGGATACTCTTCAAGTATAAAACAAGAAGTTCTAATCTAGATTGGGGGGGGGGTAGGGAATCAATACTGGCAACATAGGTAAAGGACATTTAAACTAAGATCTGAAGGGGATAGCAGTTTTTATGAATAGCTCTTTCTCCAATTCCTATTCTTGCCTGGGGATAGGAGCTTGGCAACTTCAAAGTATTGAAAGAAAAGTTTCCTCAGCAAAAGAAATACAGAATCATTAGGCTGAATATATAGGTAGAGTCCAAATCATATTAGACCTTGAATGCTCTAGAATTTTATTACAATAATAATTATTTATTTATAAGCAATTTATAAGCAATGGGGCATCACGATTTCGCTTACAGTTTTGTTCTATCGCTCCAAGAAGAAAGTAGAGAATAGACGGAAAGGGTGGGAGGCCATACTTTACATGCGCAAAGTTCTAGGAGGCTCTTGGAATAGCTTCTGCTCCCCCTCACTTTAATCCGGGTTTTTTTTTTTTTCCTTTTCCATACTCCCTACTTTTCTGCTTACTTTCTCTTTTTTCCTTGCCTTCCTCTACTCTAAATGGTCTACTGCCCTTGGATTTCAGCTCACAAGCTTATGCTATTAGTTTTACTGCTTAGCAATCAAATTGGCTCTCGACTGGCCTGGGAAGCCTGATACCACTTAAAGTGTCGGAACATAGGTTGTGTGTCAGGTTGAGGTTTGTCTGTAAGGGCGGATATCTTTTGTTTAGAAGTTGGAAAACATTTGTACTACAGGTTACAGGCTCAGTGGGGGCCCAATGCTTGTTTACTCGTACATTACAGTGGACTGTCTTGGCATACAAATGGAACAACAATACATAGGTCCAGCTCGAGGTCAATAGATGAAGTGTGTGTTTGTACATGAGCACATTCTAGGCCTCCCTCTTATTTCCACCTAAATTGTAACACCAATCCCTTGTCCACTATTGAAGACCCACAGCCTGGGCCCTCTGACTTTCTCCTTCCATACTTCTTTTCTTCCTTCCTTGTAATTTCATTTCATAGCATCTCTCTCATTAAGGAACAAGATGTTTTATCTCCAGCTAAAGATTGTGACATCAGCAAGCAGATGGGAAAAGCGTCTTCATTACAAGGGTCCTTCCAAGCACAGCTGCAAGCTCATCATATTCTCAACCAACTACTTAGGCTACATGGAAGGCTGGCCTGTTGCAAACATTTACAGCTACAGACTACAGCCTACTGTGATTCAGTGGTGGTTGCCCATATACCCCATACACCCGTGCTGTCTAGCACCATAAAGCATAGCCATTAGAGCTCTTATCTCACAGTAACCATAGCCTGAATAATACTGTGATAGAAATTTTTGTTTAACAAATATTTCTAAGCCTTGAGTGATGGCCCACTTATTTCAAGCAATATATATTTATATAACCCTCATTTTCTACTACGTAGAAAATCAGAGCCAGGGTAATCCTAATCTATTGGGATTAAGCTCTCCGCATTTCTGGGGTTTCTTACTTTATCAGACCTACCTCGTCTTCTCTACTCTGATGCCTGTTGATATGACCCACGGTCACAGTGAGAAGGAAATGAATATATGACTGTAGAACAACCTCTGCCATGTCCTGACGTTTCTGAGGGATATCCAGTTGAGGCAAATCAGTTTCCATCTGAGATATCTGCGTAACCCTCAAGGCAACAGAGAATATATCTCAAATCTTAACCCACCTGTGTTCTGGTCCAGCGAGGACCTAGAGCTGCTCTTGATTCTATATCCATGTCCATGGCAGAATCATCGCCACGTTCAGAAATGAAGCCTAAACTACTTTCTTCGCTGGTACTGCCTCTCAAGTTCAGCGGCATTTCCGTCATTTCCGCTTCTTTCTCCCACGCTAGAAGAAAGCTTCCTTCAGGTGTTGCATATTTTCACTAGCCTCTGGCACTTTACTCTTTCACAGATTCATTTAATTCTACTGAGGACTGGTGTCTCCTTAAAGGGTGAAGCGTTGTCTGATAATCATTAAGAGCAGTATTTCTCACACTTTAATGTGCCTAAGTATCACCAGGGGATCTTTTTTTTTTTTTTTTTTTTCTGGGGGATCTTTTTAACATGCAGATTCTAACATAGAGTGCCAGGGTGGGGTCTGAGAGTCTCCATTTCTAATGTGCTCCTAGATAATGCTGATGATCCAGGTCCGCAGGAAGATTATTATCTAATATACAGGTTTGTATATTAAATAAGCAACCAAGTGAAAGTGCCTAGTAAGAAAATGAAGGAAATCAACATATTTTTGTATCCTTACTTTGGAAACTGCTATGAGATCTCCATATATGACCTAATTTAAACCTCACAAGGACATTATTAGGAACCTAGTATTAGCTCCATTTTCATGATAAAGACACAGGGTTAATATAGTATAGGTACTTCATCCAAGGTTCGAAAGCTATAAATGTGTATGATACAATGCTCAAGTTCTTTATTTATTTTTATTACCTTTCAAAAAATGTTTTCATTTTAATTCCAGTATTGTTAACATACAGCGTTATATTAAGTTCAAGTGTACTATAGAGTGATTCAACAATTCTATGTATTATACGCAGTGCTCATCATGACAAGTGTACTCTTAATAACCTTCGCAAATGTCAGGCACTCCCGCCCTCCCCTCCCCTCTGGTAACCATCAGACTGTTCTCTGGTAACAGTCTGTTTTTTGGTTTGTCTCTTTTGTTCTTAACCATTACATTACAGTCCTTCTACACTTATTAAGAAAACAGGTCAAAGAAAAAAGTACTTGGCAAGGTAAAACAAGTCATTTTGACCCATAGCTGTATAATAGCAGGCGTTCAAAAGAGGTTACTTACTGGAGTTTGGTGTACAACTACTTGATTATTAAAAAAAAAAAAAACTGGCTGGACGAGATTACTTGAAATGACTAAAATTCTATAATGCTGTGTTTGGTAATGGTGAAATTTCAGATAACAAATCTCTATCACTCTTCTGAAGTGAAACTGTGCACAAGAAGTCAAATGGCATTCAAATAATCAGCTTTATCGGTGGTCAATCTGGATTTGAAGACTGGATTTGGTTCTAAAGCTAAAATTGGGCTTCCTACACAGTCAATGCTCCCAGTCTTAAGATAATTGTCTCCACTAAAGAGCAGGCATGATTTATCAATATAGATGGACAAGTTAAAAAAGAGAGAGCAGAACAATTGTGGGGAGCCACTGTAACTGATCTCTTTATCTCATAAAGACTGGAAGCACTGAATAAATTCACCATGTTTGAGCAGAGAGGGCCCAAGAAAGAAAAGAGAAAAAAAAGGGGAGGGAAAGAGAGAGGCAGAGAGAGGCAGAGAGAGATGGAGATAAGCCTGCCTTGCCTCTTCAATACATTTACTCTGTCTTCTGATTAAAAGTCTTGGGGAGTCCTTGAGGAGTATGTTGAGTTTAAAAGAGAAACCAGAAATATTCTCTCCAAAATAACCCTCCATAGCCTCCTTCCTCCCCCCAAAGAAGTAGAAGTCCCCTTATATAAAGTACTATGCAGGAATCATGGGATAAGTGAAAAAGTCTACTCTCCCCAGGTAATGATAAACATGTACTTTAGTAATTTGACAGCAAAGAGTTGAGGTTAAACATACGGTCTCCACTTAAATTGCAAGGGCTTGAAATCTAGCTTTGCTAATTACTCTGTAACATTGAGAAAGTCACTTAATCTCTCTGTACATCAATTTGCCCATATATAAAATGGTAATAACAAGAAAAGATTTGGGGTAGTGGTGGCAACAGCAACAAGCTCTTTAATCTCCCTGAATCCTCTAATAAAAGCACACAGAAAACTAGATATCAACATTAAAACTCATGAGGAACAGGGGCACTGGGCTGGCTTAGTTGGTAGAGCATGCAACTCTTGATCTTGGGGTCATGAGTGTGAGCCCCACATTGGGGTAGAGATCAAATAAAAAATAAAAAATAAAAATATTTTAAAAACTCATGAGCAACATTTATAACAAAAGAAAGTGACAAGTTATCTCACAACCTCCAAATACCAGTAGGTAGGCAGGGCAAATATTAATATAGCAAGACCAGCATGATATCAGGAGGTGTGTAGAATAAAATAGAGGGAAGCAACAGATCAGATGGATCTTAGAACATAAGAATCTCAACCTAGCTTGAAAGTGCTCACTGGAAATAGAGCAGACTAAATTCAGAATAGCACCTGAAACTGTATGGGGAACAGAAGAAAGGACATAAAGATGTAATATACAAGAGGTTAAGTAAAAACCCTGTAGCCCTGAATTGGAATTGGAAGTACACACATGAACTCAAGAAGTTCGTTTGTTCATTTGTTCCTTCCTTCCTTCCTTCCTCCCTCCTTTCCTCACCAGCTTTATGCATGGAAAAAGCCTAAAATCATTGGATAAACATGTAGTAATAAGTTGTCTAACACCCAGATTGTGGACTTAAAATAGTGTGTTCCATCAAAAGATAGTGGGGCATCTGAGATTCTAGGTCACATCTGATCATACAAGATAGTGAAAATTCTATCAAAAATCATTAGCATCATGTTAAAGAGCTCATGAGCCACTTTGAGAAAGATCTGACTGACCAAACATGGGAAAGATTGAGGTTCAAAAAGGATTACAATAGGGGAGTAATATCAGCAAAATAACGGAGTAGGTAGCTCCAAGCTGCCTCCACTAAAGAAACATCACAAAACAACCAGAAATTGTCAGAACCAACTTTGCCAGAACTGTGGAAAACAAAGATTTAGAGCAATCAAGTGACACTGAATCAAAAAAAAAAAAAAAAAAAAAAAAGAGGCAACATTGACTAAACAGGAAAGCTTTATGGAATTTTTACTAGCCTTTGACTCACTCCGTCCCCAGCACTGTGGCAGTCTTCAAAATTGAAATCTTAATTCGTAGTGTAGGATTCTGCTCCCTACAGACCCAAAGGTAGCAAAATAGACCTTATTCACAAGTTATTGTGTATGTCTGTTTTGACCTGTCTGGGGAAAACCTCGAAAACAAATGCAAGGCAATTACCTCAATTGCACCTAACTCAGAAGTCAGGCTACAAAAGTGGTAGGCTTTACTCAAAAATCCCAGCAAAAATGCTAAAATAGCAACCCACAGATAACTGGAGAAAAAATATACAATAGTCCACTTAAGGTGCAGTAGACAAAACTGGGGAGTTTCTTTGGGAAATTAGTACATTTTTTAAAAAGATTTTTTATTTACTTATTTGACAGAGATAGAGACAGCCAGCGAGAGAGGGAACACAAGCAGGAGGAGTGGGAGAGGAAGAAGCAGGCTCATAGCGGAAGAGCCTGATACGGGGCTCGATCACATAATGCCAGGATCACGCCCTGAGCCGAAGGCAGACGCTTAACGACTGCGCCACTCAGGTGCCCCGGGAAATTAGTACATTTAAAAGGACCTGTATATACACAGACATTTAGAAAGCCACATGCATATTCAGTAGAGATCCAAGAAGACTTAACTTTCAACCTAGGCCGATCCCTAAGTTGAGTTCAACTCTGGCTAAGTGTAAAAGTAATGTCACTACACAGAATTAATCTGCAAAGACTGGGAAAGTGTTTTGTGTTTGTGTGGCAGAGTGTGTGATATTTTTTGTTCTTTATATACCTTTAGGTTCTGGCATTCAAAGAAATTTATGTGAAAATATAAACTGATACAATGGAAAATTACTCAGCCATAAAAAAAGAATGAGACCTTGCCCCTTGTGAAAACATGGATGGATTCAGAGGATACTAAGCTAAGTAAAATAAATCAGAGAAAGACAAATATCATATGATTTCACTCATATATGGAATCTAAAAACAACAACAACAACAACAAAAATGAACAAACAATTCAGAAAGAGACTCATAAATACAGAGAGTAAATGTGGTTGCCAGAAGTCAGAGGGGTAAGGGGATGAGCAAAATGGGTGAAGAGGAGTGAGAGGTACAGGCTTCCAGTTATGTCATGAATAAGCTATGAAGATGAAAGGTACAGCATAAGGAATATGGTCAGTGGTATTCTAATTGTGTTGTATGGTGACACCTGGTAGGTACACTTGTGGTGAGCATAGCATATTACTAGAGAAGATGAATCACTGTGTTGTACACCTAAAACTAATGTAACATTGTATGTCAGCTATACTTCAGCAACAAAAAAATTATCACCTGAACACATGCTAATGAAGAAAAACACAGTGACTGCATACAGCAATGAATATAGTATCTACGAAAAAATAGTTTGAGAATGTCACTAAAACTAAGAACTACTAGAGCCCTCAACAACCACAACAAAAAACAAACCCTGGGAGAGGGAAAAGTTTGATTTCCAGAATTACTACGTTATAATATTCAAATTTCCCAGTTTCAACAACAACAAATCAAAGGGCATACAAACAGGAAAGTATGCCCAATTTAAAAAAGTAGCAAAGTAACAGAAACCATATCTGAGGAAGTCCAGACATTACACTTACTATAAAAAGCCTTTAAAACAACTACCTTAAATATGCTCAAAGAGCTAAATAAAACATGAAAGAACTAAAGGAAAGGAGGAAGACAAAATGTGAACGAAATGAGAACATCTATAAAGGGACGGAAATTACAAAAATAAACCAAACAAAGATTCTGGAGTAGAAAAGTAACACCTGCAACAATACCCGAAATGAAAAATTTAGTAGAAGGGCTCAACGGAATTGAGCAGACAAAAGAAAGATTCAAAGAACTTGAAGACAGGACAATTGAAATAGAATCTGAGAAGGAGAATGATAAGAGAATAAAGAAAAGTAAACCAAACCTAAGGACCTATAGAACACCATCGAAGGGAACAACATATACATCATGGGAGTCCCAGAAGGAGACTAGAGAAAGAAAAGGGAAGAAAGAATATGGCCAAAACGTCCCCAAATTTCATGAGAGATCTGACTCTACAAACCCACGAATACCAATATATTATAATCAAACCATTGAAGGCCAAAGAAACAAAGAGAATCTTAAAAGCAGCAAGAGAGAAGTGGCTCATCACACACAAGGGATTCTCTGTAAGAGAACAGTGCATTTTCCAGGTGAAACCACGGAGGCTGGAAGACAGAGGCTGACATATTTAATATGCTGAAAGAAGAAAAACATCAACCAAGAATTTTATATCTGGCAAAACTGTCCTTCAGAAAAGAAGGAAAAAATAGGGGCACGTGGCTGGCTCAGTCAGTAGAGCATGAAACTCTTGATCTCAAAATCATGAGCTTGAGCCCCATGTTGGGGGTAGAGATGAAATAAAAGCCAAACTTTAAAAAACAAACATAAATGAAGGAGAAAATAATAAGACAGTCCGAAATAAACAAAAGCTGAAGGAATTTCCTACGACTAGATGTGCTCTGCAAGAAATGCTAAA
The DNA here is from genome assembly GCF_024610735.1 of Ursus americanus. Taxonomy (NCBI): domain Eukaryota; kingdom Metazoa; phylum Chordata; class Mammalia; order Carnivora; family Ursidae; genus Ursus; species Ursus americanus. Next base: position 27,000,664 of record NC_142164.1, read on the forward strand.
GGGATTCTTTCAGGTTGAAAAGAAGGGACGCCAGATAGTAAATCAGAGCTGTATGAAGAAATAGAAGTATTGGTAAATGTAAATACTTGGGCAAATATAAAAGCCAGCATTATGGTATTTTGGGGTTGTAATTCCATTATACCCTAGGGGATTTACAGACAAAAGCATAAAATAATTATGAATCTATATTATTGGGTATGAAACATAAAGATGTAATTTGTGACAACATAAAGGAGGAGAAAATGGAGTTTTATAGGAGCAAAGTCTTTGCATTCTAGGTTATTTGCAATTCAAACTAGATTGCCTTAAACTTAAGATGTTCAATACAATCCCATTGGTAATCACAAAGAAAGTATGTTAAAATATATATACATATATATATATATATATATATATATATATACACACAAAAGGAAATAAAAATATAATTACAAGAGTAAAAAACAAAAAATATCAACTGAACATGAAGAAAGGCAGTAAGGAAGGATATGAGCAACAAAAATGAATGAGACATGCAGAAAACAAATAGTAAAATGGCAGAAGTGTGTCCATTCTTATCAGTAATTACTCAAAATGTAAATGATTTAAACTCAAAAGACAAAGAGTAGCAAAATGAAAAAAAAAATTACCCAACTATGTGCTGTCTACAAGAGAGGTAAAAATACAAATACCTTGAAAGTGAAAGAATGAAAATAAACCTTTCAATGCAAATAGTAACCAAAAGAAAGAGTACACGGTACGTATACTAACACCAGACAAATAGACATCAAGTCTAAAACTGTTACAAGAGACAAAGAAGGATATCATATATTTATAAAAGGCTTAATTCATCAAGAAAATATAACAATTATAAACATCTATGTACCAAGAAAGAGCACCAAAATATATGAAGCAAACATTGAGAGAACTGTAGTGAAAAATAGATAGCCGCACAATAGTGGGAGACTTTAATACAGCACATACAATAATGGATAGAATGATTAGAAAGAGAAGAATAAGGAAATCAAGGACTTAAAGAACATAATAAACCAAGGACACATATCAATTACATATACAACCTGCATTAGTAGGATAGATCTTACGTTAAGCCACAAAACAAGTCTCAAAAAATTTAAGATTGAAATCACAAAAAGTATCTTTTCTGACCACAGTGGAATGAAACTAAGTCGATAACAGAAGGAACATTGGCAAATTCACAGATATGTGAAAAATAAACAACACATTCTTAATCACTGAGTCAAAGGAGAAATCACAGGTGATATTAGATAACACTTAGGGACAAGTCAACATGAAAACACAATATATCAAAAGTTATGGAATACAGCAAAGGCAGTGATCAGAGAGAAACTTATAGCTGTAAATACCATCATTAAAATAGAAGGATCTCAGGGAGATAAACTGAGGATCTAGATAAACTTAAGGAAGTAAAAAAAAAAAGTAGAGCAATGTAAAACTAAAGCTAGGAGAAGAAAAGAATAATAAAGACTCAAGCAGAAACAAAACAGAGAACAGAAAAATAGAGATTTTATTATTTTATTTTTTTAAAGATTTTATTTATTTATTCAACAGAGATAGAGACAGCCAGCGAGAGAGGGAACACAAGCAGGGGGAGTGGGAGAGGAAGAAGCAGGCTCATAGCGAAAGAGCCTGATGTGGGGCTCGATCCCAGGTCGCCAGGATCACGCCCTGAGCTGAAGGCAGACGCTTAACCACTGTGCCACCCAGGTGCCCCAGAAAAATAGAGATTTTAAATACAAAAGTTAATTCTTTGAAAAATCAACACAAACTTTTAGCTAGTCTGACAAAGAAAAAAGAGATGACATGCATAATTAAAATCAGAAATGAATGTAGAAAAATCATTATTTCCAGCCCTACAAATTAAAAAGGATTGTAAGAGAATACTATAAACAACTGTACACCAAAATTAGATATTCTGCACAAAATGCACAAATTTCTCAAAACACCAAAACTACCTAAATTGATTCAAGAAGTGCAAAAAAAACAAAACAGTTCTTTAGGAAGAAAAGAGGTTAAATCAATAATCAAAAATCTCCCAACAAAGAAAAGAACTACACCAGAGAGCTTCATGGGTAACTTCCACCAAATATTTAAAGAAGAAATAATCTAATTCTCATCAAACTCTTCCAAAATATAAAAGAGAAGAAACCACTTCATAATTCATTTTATAATACTAAAGCCAGAAAAAGACATCACACACACAAAAGTTACAGACCAAAATTCCCTGTGAATATAGATGCAAAAAGCCTCAACAAAATATCAGCACACTGATTCTAACAGATTACACATTCCCAAATAGGATTTCTCACAGGAATACAAGGTTGGTTCAACATGAGAAAATCAATATAATACACTACATTACAGAACAAAGGAACAAAATCCACGATTTTCTCAATTGATTAAAAAAAAAGCGTTAGACACAATCCAACACTGTCATAATACACACACACACACACACACACACACACATACACACAAAACTAGAAAATACATAGTGATGATGGTTTCAGAACATTGGAATGTAATGCCATTGGATGGAATTATACACTTAAAAATCCTTAAAATTATAACTCTTATGTGATACATATGCAATCTCAAAAATTTCAAGAAGATTACAGTGGTTTGAAATCTGTTAAATCCATGAGTACATAATGATATTAAATAATAAGTAAATTGTTCACCTGTAGAAGTTCACCTTTCTTTATATTGAAATGGGTAAATAAAAGGAAAGATAAACTATTTATCCTGCCCCTTCTATGTGACTTTTTCCCCTCACTAATCTCCTGGAAGATGAGAGGTTGCGTCCAATTAAAAGTGAACTGTGTATAAGTAAGATTAGAATTAGAATTTTTACCACGTCTAATCCATCATTAATTACTCGGTCTAGGCACTGAACATTAACAGCTGCTAACATTACAAACAGATACAGAACCAATCACTTGGTGCCTCATAATTAAAGAACACAGCACTGCTCTGAGTTGTAATGAAGAGACTAAACTTGAATCTGATGCAGGGTTCAGGTCCAGCCGCCAACTCATAGGAAATACTAAGGACAGAGAAACATAATTACACCAGGAGTACGCAACATGTTCTTTGCATTCTTGATCCCGTAAATTTTAATAAAAGAAAAGGGTAGTAACGAAGGAAAACATGTAGATTAAAAAAAAATTAAAAACATAACAAGTTTCCCGAAACTAACGTAACATTGTGTGTCAACTATACTTCTAAAAAATGTTTCATAAAAATGGGCAAAACTGTAAATAAATACAAGAAAATGATTACTGTAAAACCAAGACAGAAATTACTTTAGAAGGGAATGGAAGAAGAAAAGAAAAAAGAAAAAAAAAAGAAGGGAATGGAAGAGGTTTTTGATAGGAGAGGAAAAATGGAAGGGCTTTTGGGGTGGCTGGTATAATTTTGTTTCTTGACCTGAGTTGGTACGTATTGCCTTATAGTAAGTAACTCATTATGCCACACATTTGTTCAGTGTGTTTCATAATCCATGTTTTATTTCACAGTAAAAACATTAAAATGTTAATTGATTAGAGTGTGAAATGCATCACAATATATTTTTTAAAGATTTTATTTATTTATTTGAGAGAGTGAGAGAGAGAGCATGAGAGGAGGGGGAGGGGCAGAGGCAGAAGGAAAAGCAGGCTCCCCACGGAGCAGTCACTAAACCAACTAAGCCACCCAGGTGCCCCCACAATATATCTTTTAAAGATTTTATTTTTAAGTAATCTCTACCCCCAATGTGGGGCTTGAACGCACAACCCTCAGATCAAGAGTCACACGCTGGGGGAGCCTGGGTGGCGCAGTCGTTAAGCGTCTGCCTTCGGCTCAGGGCGTGATCCCGGCGTTATGGGATCAAGCCCCGCATCAGGCTCCTCCGCTGGGAGCCTTCTTCTTCCTCTCCCACTCCCCCTGCTTGTGTTCCCTCTCTCGCTGGCTGTCTCTCTCTCTGTCAAATAAATAAATAAAATCTGAAGAAAAAAAAAAAAAGAGTCACATGCTCTACCGAGTCAGCCAGGCGCCCTGCATGCACCGTATTTTTGAAATGGCAATAATAGTCGTACTACCTTAAGGGGGAGATTGAAAGCGTGAAAAGTGTACGTAAAGCACTTCGGGATGCCTGGCATAACTAGAGTTCTATTCCTACTAGGGCACATTTTATTTCTGATGCTAAAAGTCATTTCAAAATCTACATAGTGATAATACCAATTCAAACACATTTGTTATCTCACCATTATCACAACCGTAGAGGCAATATATTCCTTCTTTATTTCAGATATGTGAACTAGCCTTTGCCTTAAAATATAGGGGTTAAAGTGTCTGTTTTGCAATAATAATGGTGAGTTGGAAAATTAATTCAATCACGAGGCAATTGATTTTGAGTAAGGTACTTTGCCATTTACAAGCGGTGGGAAATTCTGCGTGTAAAAAATAAACTTCTGTTAAGTCCTGGGCTTTGGGGAAAACTTATTAATATTACAGCTGTTGGAATTATCTTAACTAAGACATTTGGGCAAAATATTTGACATCATTGTGTTTGGGTTTATTCTTCGGTAAAATGGGTAATAGTGTCTACCTCATAGAGTTATTATGAAGATTAAAAGAGTTCATCTTCAGGTGCCAGGCCGGTACAGCCTGCGACTCTTGATCCCAGGGCCTTGAGTTCAAGCCCCATGTTGGGCATAGAGAGTATTAAAAAGAAAAAAAAAAAAAAGCAAAAAGCACATCTTTGTAGGAGTTTTGAACAATGCTTGGCAATAAGGCTCTCACTATTATTAATGATTTTCTGGCGGCTTTTGTCAGAACTGCCTCAAGGACTGGGCACTGCTGATCCTGTTGTTGGTGGAAAATTCTCAGGACTGCAGCCAACAGGGCTTGGGGCAGGCAAAGATCGGTACGCAAGGGCTTTTAGTTATCTTTCCTTATTGCTTAATTTATCTGTGTGCTGACCACACATTCAAAATACCTCAAACCTTTTCTTTCCCTGCTCCACTCCTTAATCATGCATGCTGCTTGGTAATTTATTGGCTTCTCTTTCCACCTGACCACAGGGGTCCTGTCATGTACGAAGCAGCTCCTCCTAGAAGCAATTCAGAAGTTAATAATTCCAATAATATTAACCTGAGAGAATGCACTGTTTGACTGAGGCTGTGTGGCTATTCCCTTAAGTGTCACTTGCTCTTGCAATATGCTGGGAACGATGCCTTGTTATAACTTGGCCTGCTTTCTACTCTTTCTCCGTGGTCCCTCAGGTGAAATAGGTAATATTCTCAAAGTAATTAATTATGGCTAAAATGAAGCGCTGTATTTTCCCGGGCGGAACTCCTAGAGAACGGGAATATGAGGACATTGTCCTCTCTGGACAAATTTGCTTATGTTTATACATTTTTAAAACTGCTTATCCCTGAAGAGAAGAAATTCTCACAGCTATGCACTGGAGAGTCATGAGGCCTTTCCATTTTGAAAACAAACAAAGGTTACAAAAAGTGGCCAGAAGTAAATGCCCCAAATTCTCTTACCTCTGCAGTTTTTAGGGGGTAGGACTAATATCACCACCTTAATAGCCATCTAGGGCTGAGCAGGCCCTGGCTGTACCCTGTAGGGTAATGTTCCCTAGAGTTCACAACGTGACTTTTGGGATGGTCCTGACCTATCGTAAGTGGCTAGAGATGCAAGTCACAGGCATAACATGAGGGGGCTAATCCAGTCTTTTCCATTAGTAGCTGTGTATTCTGGGGCAGGTCACTCCCAATTTTCTGTATAAAACAGCTCCACAAACGTATCGAATACCAACTGTGGAAGGCATTATGCCAGGTGTTCAAGTGACAAAGATAAATAAGACATGATCCTTCTCTTTCTCTTACCACACAAGGAAATGGAAGCCATTGGACTATGTGATCTCTAAGGCTCTTTTCAATCCAGAAACTCTGATTTAACCCAGTCTTAGGTTTCACCTATTTTAATTATACTATGTTCAAAATTTAGTATTTTGGGGTTGCAGCAGTTTGGATGGGTTTCCCTATGATTCTTAGCCCCTTCCCAAATTTGGGCTCCTGGAGGCGCCTGTCCTGCCCTGCACCGCTTCATCGGGGATATAGTGAATGGTTGATCAGAGTTCCTAATCCGAAAGGTCATCTTCTATCTTAAGAACAGTTTACTACCTTCTTAAAACCTATGGTTCTTCGCTAGGCAAGGACTACTTGCTAAGATGACCGCTGGAGACAACGCCAGGTAGAAGAAGAGCTTAACGTGTGGGGAAATGTCCCTTAACTTAGGTGCTTCCGTGTGCAAAGCTGGACTATGCCAGTCCACACAGAGAAGAGGGCACTTTCCCTATGCTTTGGACTACGAAAGGACAAAGAAGAAAGACAAAACTAGGCAGGTTCGATGTCACTAAAGGAGGAAGGGAACTCGACTTCTGTGAATACCTGATGGAAAGTCAAAGGAAAGGAAAGGAAAGGAAAGGAAAGGAAAGGAAAGGAAAGGAAAGGAAAGGAAAGGAAAGGAAAGGAAAGGAAAGGAAAGGAAAGGAGAGGAAAGGAGAGGAAAGGAGAGGAGAGGAGAGGAAAGGAGAGGAGAGGAGAGGGGGAGGGGAGGGGGAGGGGAGGGGAGGGGAGGGGAGGGGAGGGAAGGGAAGGGAAGGAAAGAAGACACGAGGTCAGCTACTGGCTAGGTTCACCGCACGTCTCTCGGCTGAGTAGGCCTCTCTCCCAAGCAAGGCCCCAAAGAGCACCCTAAACATGTCGAGTGTCGATAATCACAGTAAACGAGGGATGAGAAAGGCCGAATAACACCTCGGACATAAAGGTAGAATGATGTTCGTGCATCTCCTGAATGGATAAAGATACTTCACAGGATGTTTGCGAGCGTGAAATGAGTTCATATATGAACGTGGGCCTGGTAGACAATCAGCACTATACTTTCTTTCTGTGGAACAACAACAAAGGAAAAGAATCCTGCTGGTTGAAGACTAAATTAGACCACTTTTTTTTTTTTATGGTTTTCTTCTCAGAAGTGATTTCAAATGTATTTGTCACACTTGCATAAGAATAGACATGTTTTGACTTTATAGTATGGTTGAGTTGATGGGAGTATAGTACGGGTGCGTGTGTGCATACATGGGCCGGGAGGGGCTGATGTCCACACACATTTATAGGAGGGCAGAGGGTGTATACTTGGGACAAAGTCATCTTGTCCTTGGACACAACTGAATATTGCATGGTTTTGTTTAATATTCTTGCTTCAGTAAACACTTTCCTCTCTCTCTCTCTCTCTTTTTTTTTTTTTTTTGCAATGCCTTTGCTGGTACAGCCACCTGCCACCTATTCCACCTACTTGATTCCTCTTCCTGGTACGCTTCCCAGTATACTAACATCCTTAGAGTTTCGTGTAACCCTAAAGCATTTGCTATAAAAGAGACTGCTTGCTCTATTCACTAGGTACTAAATTTTAAAAATCCCCTAAAAGTGGCTGGCTTCCTAGTTGATTTTTCTCCACTAGCACAATATCCTGAAGATACCTCTTTCTACTGTTCTGGCTGACGTATAGCAAATAGGGGCTTTTAATACCTACACTGGCCTATGAATCTGGTTTTCCACCAGACTTAAAGATACTTCCTCTGTTCATCAGGATGTCAAATGGGATCAAGATATAAATCTAATAAGCATTTCCACTGTCTTGAGATTTATACATGAAAATGTCAAAATGAAAATCAAGGCAGGTATGATAATTATGTAAGAGTTACCTTCCTTACCACAGCCCTCTCCATCTATACAAAGATATGGCAAAGTTCCACCATCCAGGGAAGCATCCCCACAGTCCCTCAGATTATTTTTAGGAGACTAAAAATATGGGTCCTGTGTTTTTCGAGCTTGGACATTACTGAATAAATCTTCATGTTTCCCTTTATAAATAATGCAGCCACATTGTAACAGAGGGCACCAATGTGTTTGTTTGTTTTTGAACATCTAAGTAATCCCTCCAGGATTCAGGACACCATGATGAATTGTTAGGGTTTCTTACAACTCCCTCAGGTCCCACCATTTAGGATTAGATGTGCTTAGGTGGAATAATGGTCTTAAGATTCAGTGATAGAACCCCAAAGGTAAGTTTGAGGAATTTCAAGGGATTGTTTTAAAATGAAGACCTGTCATTCAAAGAAAAATATATCCCTGTGTACAAAAGATCAAGATAAAGTTTATACTAGAAACCCTATATGAATACTTCCAGCAAGTTCATATTTACATTTATAGAATTATATATGATATAGACTTTATACATAAATTTGAATATTAAATTATTAAAATTAAATAAATTATATAAACTAAATAATATAGAAACTTACACTTATGATTACATATTAAATACATATACTTAATGATTACATATTAAATACATATGTTTATAGAAATACATTACAAATATTTATAGAACTATATTTCTACAAATACGTAAAGTATGTCAACCAAGTGTCAACATGCTGCACTCAGTGATTCTGCTGTATTAAGGTCAGAATTGGCAGATACATGAATAATCTCCTTCTGTATGTTTCTTCCTTTCTTCCTCCTCCTTTCTTTTTCCATTAAAATTTACTGAGCACCTGCCATGCGCCAGGCACTGTGCTAGCTGCTATCTACGGGGGAAACAACAAAGAATAATTTATAATCTCTGTACTCAGAGTTCAAAGGAGTTCGTAGTCTGCTGTCCGCGTACCTCTTCATCATTTCCATTCTTAGGCAAGTTGATTACAGCAGAAGCACTGGTTGGTTAAGAGGGGACAGAGATCCAACTCATAAACCGAATTAAAAACACAACTGAAAAAGCACCAAATATTGTAATATTTTGTATACTGACATTATGTAATGTCAATCTGTCACTCATAGTTCAAGTAGCAACTTCGGCTCAAGACAGTCAAGAACGTTCCCCTGCTCAGTTTTCTGAAAACAGCAGGGGCTCACTTGTATAGCTATGATTCCTTATCACTTTGAATCATCAAATATAGGTTTCTGTCTGCTTGCTTAGATCCTGAACAATGTGGAGATTGGACTATATGATGTCTAATGCCCCTTCAGACTCTATGTAATGACCGAATTTAAATAAAATAACACGGAGCCATTCTTTCTCTTCCTCCCTCCTCCAGTTCAGGCCGTGCACAGTGTTTTGGGTCAGGGCCCAGAGAACAAATAGCAGCAACAACCCCTCATATCAAGAAGTCTTTGGTGCCATTAAGCAATTTCTCCTCCAATGTGTTCAGTCTCAAAGCTTAAAGTATTATCAAAATGTGTCTGTGATTTTCTTTTTTCTTTTTCTTTTTTTGGTGGGGGACGGGTAGATGTTTATATACCCTGAATTTGTTACGTGCCAAGGATTCTGGGGATTTGAAATGGAATTAAACTATGATGAAAACAAATAAGAGTTGCAGCAAAATCACTGTAAAATTTATTATTTTAGACCCTGATGAGAACCAGTTAGGGAAAATAAACTCCTCGATATAACATTACTACTACTGCATTTGCTTCGCTTGAAATGCAGAAAAAAATTTCAGTGGAATCAAAACTACGTTTTTCTGTTGATGCAAGCATATACTTGTACTTTTATTTGGTGTGGTTTGCTGTTATTGTTTATTTGTTTTTGGCAACCTCTTCTTAATGTAACAGCCAAGCAAGGGAATGCTTTTCCTGCAGACATTATGCCATTGTTTCCAGTAGGATAATAAAAAGGAAAAAGAAATAAAAGATTCTATATTCACTAAGAATACACAAATATAAGCTTTCATGTGCAGACATCACAAGACCATCACATACACACACACACACACACACACACACAGAGAGAGAGAAAGAGAGAGAGAACGAGTTAAAATCTGTTCTGAAACAGACATTTAACATCTAGTTTTAAAATCTGGATATTGCTTCCAAGCTTTAGTCTTCATTATAACACTGTCTGCTTTATACACTTCTCCCTTTGTGATCTCATCCACTTACCATTTCACCCATTACTCCCAGTAACTGACCCTGTCATTTTTACCTCTGTATCTGTCTTTTCTGCAAATCATCTCCACCTGACTTCAATACATCGCCACCCATCGCCACGTCTCAGCAGCGTATGAAACATAAATTCAAATGTATGGTTTCTCTTCTCCTCTCAGGCTCCCTTACTGCTATGACTCCAAAGCAAAATCATTTTCCTATCACTCAAGCTGTAAACATCTGATCTGATCCTTCATTATGGCTGTACACACGTAGCCCATCATCATGTATGTTGACACTTCCTGCACGGTGGCTACCATCTTTCTTCTTTTGCCCATGGTTTTTAATCTCTTTTGGAGATTTATCATCTTTAGTCTTAAGTATGGCAATAATTTCCTAAACGGTCTCTGTCTAGTCTCTTCCTTTCCAATCTACTTCACAAAACACTACCAGACAAAATATCTGAAAATAATATTTGTACACATCATATTGTCTCAAAACCTTCAATGGCACTGCCAGTTATTTTAAAGGACAGTGTCTGAAATCCGTAGCCCAGAATTCAGGTTCCCACGTAGTCAGGCTCAGCTATTAGCCTTTCGAATGATTCTTCCACATTAATCAAAGAGGCGTACTGGTTACTCTCCCTTACCATATTATGACACTGAAATTGGAGAAATACATATAGGAGAAATTAATAAACATAATAAAATGAAGAATACAGGACTGATGAATCACGGACCTCTACCTCTGAAACCAGTAATACATTATATGTTAATTAATTGAATTTAAATAAAAATAAATTAAATAAATTAAATTTTAAAAAAAGAAAAAAATGAAGAATACAGGATTTTCAGGCTAGGTCTGTGCCTCTGTGCCTTTGCTTATATCATTTTCTCTACCTGCAAAGACATCATCGATCCTTCGCTTGTCCAGCTGAGGCCAACTCATCTCTAATAAGTGCTCGTGTCCAAGTGATCACTCTATTTGACCTTCTCCAGCTCCACTGTCCATGTGACGGACTTATATGTAGCACCCTCTGCCTTGTATCGAAATGATCTCTCTCTGGGTATCATTTCACTCCCTACCTGGATTGTCAGCTAAGATCAGAACAAGGCCTGGTACTTCTTTTCCAGCCCTTGTGAACACTAGCCAAGTGCACAACACATGCTGGCGTTTGATTATTGAGTACTTACCGAAATTTTGCCTTTGTCTGGTTTTGGGTAAAAATACTTGTTTGGATTCAATTCTTTATTTTACTGATGCCAATTTATGTGTCTGTGTGCAGACCTAGCCCAAATTTCCCTGCTATTCCTATAAATTATAACCTGCAGGGCCATATACCTAGATTCTCTCTGCAGATTGAGTTTCAAACTGTGACTGTTTCTTTTAAGCACATCAGTCAAAATCCTGGTTCAGAGTTATTTAAAGTGGTTTGTATTTTATGGTCCTATGAAGGCTTCACATTGCAACTGCTGAGCTTTAAAAACACAAAAACTAGAAAGAGGGTACAAGGAACTGCCATCTGTCCCTATAAACAATTATCGGCCGGCCATCTGCCTGTATACTGGGTAATGATTTTAATGCTGGTAATATCTGACTGAAATACTTTCTCTCCAAGGAACCAAAGAAAGGGAACCCATTAAAAAGTGCTGATCCTTCTAGTTGCTGTTTGTGAATGTTTTCTCCCATACGAGAGCCTATCATTTAATTCGTATCTCTATGCTTTTCTCTATGTATTGAAAAGTTATTCCTCATGACCTATCTGCAAACACCTGTAATCTTTCTATCTACATATTGCCAGAAGGAGTTAGTGCAACCATGGAATATCATTTAGACCCATTCAAAATGGACCGAAGTGTCCAATTCATTATAAAAGAAAACTAATAGTCAATGGATTAACAATTAACCTCAGGCTCGAGCTAAGCAGAATATAGAAACTCACAGCCAAATTACAACCCCACCTTCTGGCTTTCAAAATCAACCCACAAAGTTCACATCCAATGTAATCCCTCTAATGGGTTCATTGCTTTATTTTTCTGTGATCAAAACTGAGACAAATTGGCATTAGAGTGATAAGTGAATTATCCTTTGGATTTAAGCAGAACCCATCCAGTCATTTAAAGCAGGGCAAAGCCACCTGACAATGCATGGACTTCTACAGATGTGACTTAATACATGAAATGAAGGTGATGCTTGTGGTATTAACTTTGAGTCATGGTTCATTCAGCCCAGATTACTTTTTTTGCACATGGTCGTTCTAAAAGATATGATGTGGTAGCTCATAGCCTTTATCAATGAATCTAAAGGTTAGGAAGATTACCAAAATGGGCAAAGTGGATTTTCAGCCAATGCCATTTCTTGAGAGACAAGCATTAACTAAGTTTCAACCCATACTGTCCTATACTTACTTATTTGACTCGAAATTACTTGTTATTCAAATGTCGACTTAATTTCTTTTTTTTACTTAACAACTCCAGAACATTTTTTTTAAAGATTTTATTTATTTATTTGGCAGAGAGAGAGACGGCCAGCGAGAGACGGCCAGCCCCCTGTTCACAAGCAGGGGGATTGGGAGAGGAAGAAGCAGGCTCCCAGCAGAGCAGAGAGCCCGATGCGGGGCTCGATCCCAGAACCCTGGGATCACGCCCTGAGCCGAAGGCAGACACTTAACGACAGAGCCACCTAGGTGCCCCAACTCCAAAACATTTTAATGCTAAAGAGCTTTACTATATTAAAAAAACCCATAGTTTTCAAATACCCCTCAAAAAGGGAATGAATAATCAGTCCCATCAAAGCTGGGGGAAAAAAAAATTAAAGGGGCTGGAGGGATGAAGGTTGACAATCATTCTCTTTCAAAAAGATAAACACTGCGTCCTCAAATAACCGCTCAGAATGTCACTTGATATGAATAGGCAGGAGGAAAATAACTGGCCATATTTGCCTTCTATACCGTATTGAGCAATTAAATGCCAACTTAGCTATTTAAGAATGACTTGCTAAAACACTGAAAAAATGAAAGACTTCATCCTTGTCATAGCCTGCCACTTCAGGGGAACATTCGGTACACATGACTGGGTGGTAAATTTCTTCCACTTGTGCTCTGCGGCATCTCCGTGGTTAGACCTCATCCTCTTAGGGCCTTGCCTTTTCTTCCTGTTCTCTGGGATTTTGTATCTTATAACCTCCTCTTTGTTGACAGAACAATTCATCACAGAATTTTCTCTATACTGAGTTTGGTAGGATTTGTGCCTTTGGCAATCAAGACAGTGTGGTCATGCAGACAGGACAATTCAAGATAGCGTCACTATTTGGAACAGGCTGTTGTTGTTGATGTGGTCTTTGTATTCCAAAACAGTATACATAGTAGCTTCTTCTCTGTGCATCAACCCAGGCCTGAACTCTGTTATCTTCTTCAGGATCATATAGTAACCCATCATTTATTGGAATCTTGTGTTGTTTTTCCTTTTTCTTCTTGGTCACCTGCACTGTTTTGTCTTTATCCTCAGAATCAGAATCAAAATATATATCATCATAGTACTTTGTCAGAGCTGTTCCAACTTTTCCAGCTCCTGAGGAAGACCCTGTTTCCAGAGAGGACAACTTGTCTTCCATTGTTTTTATGGTGGAATTTAATTCGACTTCCATTTCTTTTTCAAATTCATCTTCACTAGATGATTCACTTTCTCCAGTATGACATTCTTTGAGAAGTTTTCCTTTTCGGTCAGGAGTTCCATATAAAAGCACGTCCACTTCATCTTCAGAACTGCTCAAAGCGGGTTCCTCGTCGTTGGCTCTTCAACTGCGTAGTCATCCTGGAGCCAGTTCACGGTGGCCTGCACCCTCCAACACCAACTACAAGCGTCTGCACAGCATCTGTTTACTCCACAGGCTCCCCTCGACTCAATTTTTTATACATTTCAATACCTTTGCTGTATTAGAAACTTCATGTGAGATAGAGATCTTGCCAACATGTTTCACATCGAAACTAGTTCCAATAATTTACACTTAAAGAATTCAGTTATGTTTCTCAAATATTCCCCATCTTTAGTTGTCTGTATTCTTTCTCTTCTTTTCTTTAAACAGCATGGCTTCTTAGAAATCTGGCTTAAGTAATGGCAATTAACTCCTACGATATTGGCTAGCCCACTGAAACTACCTTGGAAATTTTCCGATAGCTGAGAGAAGGTATGAAAAAAGTAATCCTCAGACACTCTGCATAATATGAGCTTTGGTTGCTCTAGGACATGAGAACATAAACTGCAAATTATGGATCTGGGTCTACAAATAATCACTCCCTGCACAGAAACTTCAGGGGCCAGAGTTTTAATGGCTATGAAAACCCTAAGGAAAATGCATGCTCATCCATAAAATGGCCAGCTTCTTTGTGTTACACAATGTGTAAAATAAAACTGCAATATGGAGATAACAACTATTAACAAAGTAAAGTTTCATTAGTAATTTTAGTAAACAAATGAAAAAAGAAGATCAACGGCAGGTCTTCTTACAGAAAAAAATTAAAATGAGAGACATTTTAATTATTGTTGCCTTAAAGTTCATATAAGAATTTCTTTTTTCCCCTGCACCTGACAATTTAAAACACATGGGTAGTGCCACTTATAATGTCGTAATCATAACACCGTTGTTCAAGAATAAAACGAAAGCAGGAGTGCTTGGGTGACTCGGTTGAACGTCCGACTCTTGATTTTGGCTCAGGTCCTGATCTCAGGGTCCTGGGATCCAGTCCCACGTTGGGCTCTGCACTCAGTGGGGAGTCTGCCTGAGGATTCTCCCTCTCTCTCCCTCTGTCCCTCCCTGAGCTTGCACTTTCTCTTTCTCTAACATAAATAAACAAATCTTAAAAAAAAAAAAAAACCTTTAAAAAAGAATAAAAGGAAAGCATAAAATCTCCATGTCATTCAGACTTTCATTCAAGATTTTGCTTCCTATGTTTTTCCTAATCTTTTCTGGGAATAACAGAAATTTATTTGTGATGATCTTGACACTTTAGGTGTGAAAAAGACATTAATAAGGCAGATATTACTGTCACTACCCCACTATGTATATGAAAAGATAATTAGTGAATCTGCTAAAAGGAAAAAAATGGGGAAAGAAAAGAAAATCTATCCGTGCGATTACTTTATTCACCAATGTCAACTGATGACTCATTCTGCAGCCTGCCAAGGAGGTTTGCTGGAGGAAGGACTCCTTCTGGGCTCAGTTACCGCAGTGCGTTTTTGCTTGCTGGTGTCAGATTCCTGCAGCTGCTGCTCTTTCATGCAGAGGGGCCGCCTCTGTAAAAGCTCAGATGCTACTGCAGCAGCAATATGTATTGGATACTCAGGAAGTCCTTGATAAATCAGTGAAGAGAGTGACGGAAATGCCTGAGAGTCAGGAAGACCCAAGTTCTTCTACCAGATCTTTTGAGAATGAGACGTGTGAGCCTTGTCAAGCCAGTTGCCCCTTCTAAGTATCACCCACAAGCCATCTGTCAACTAAAAGACTTGGATTCAACTACATCATGTCTACTATTTCTCTTACTTTATGATTCTAGGATTATCTTCTCTCTTCTTCTGGCTCAAATCCTTTCAATCTTCATCCCTTTTGACTCACTTTTTCCTTATCTTCTGAGGGAACAACATGCAAGAGACCTCTGTAAAAAACCTTCTAGTTGCAAAAAATTTAGACAAAGGGAGAAGCGTAGTGTCATATAAGGGCTGTGTGAAGCATATAGGGATTTTTAGAGGTCAAATATATATGAAGATTTTTACTATTTCTAGGTAAGGCCATTCTTGACAGAGCTTGTGTTAACATTCTCAAGAAAAGGAAAATTTCACTTCCTCCTCTCACAGCCTGTATGCTTAATATTACAAATCAGTATTGAGTGGCTATGCCACCACTAAATAGGCAGTTTATTATTTTTTATAAAAGATTTGGTAGTGGTGGGAACAAGAAAAAAGAATATAGGAATAAACAGTGATACAGCACTTTTGGTCTTTTCCCTGTATTTCCAACTGCTCAAGCACAAATCCTGCTCTTGACCTAATGCCAAATCCACTCCTCACATTCAACGATTTTAACATCACACTGCTTTCATTTATACTAAAAACAAAATCAAGACTATTTTTAATCCCATTAATAAACTGATCGATCTATCAAAAAAGAACAATAAAAAATTGTCTCCTGGAATTGACAGACATCACGAAGGCTGAGTCATAAAAACCATTCCATTTCATCCTTCATCAATTTGAAATACCAGCATTTATATTCCTTAAAATGGAGGATTCCTTTTAAGATACTTACAGGGGTCTATTTTTTTCCTTTGGCTTACGTACTCTGTTTAATAACTGATGAACTTGTGGCTTAAAAGTTTTTCAGGCATAAACATGCAACTATAAATGCTATGCTGGCCCCAGGGGTTTCTTTAAAAACAGAACCAATGGCTTCATAAAAGATCCATGTGGCTAACATAATATGCAATCTCATGTACTACTAGTTATCCTATTGTTTGCCTACCCAGCAAACATTTACTCCTTATTTCTTGTGACCCATATCCCAACTTCACTCAGCTATTATGTGGCCAAATGCTTCAGGGATCTGCTCTCTCCAGTCTCGGGATAAATCGGGATGAGTCCAAGCCAATCAAGGTAATTCTATTTTTCTTCCTAGAGAAATACGAGTAGGTGTTCCAGGATAGATTTACTTGCTCACAAAAAAAGGATTTGCAGAATACAACATGTGGAAATGTGATGACTGGGTCACAAACTGCTGCAACCAGTTTGCAAACGTCAGTAGTCAAATTGCTAAGGTTATCAGAAGAGAAGGAATGAACTTGGATCCTTAATGACATTACAAAATCTCTTAACCAATACTTGGTGTCTCTTGATTTTGCATGTTTTAAGTGAGACAGTAAAATATCCATACTATTTTAGCTACTTAATTTTTGTAATTGCAGCAATAAGTATGCTGATAAACGTATTTAAGTAAAAGAAAAAAGATATCAAAGAAACAAACTGAATCTATTGTAGAATCTATATTCGAAATGATGTTTCTACTTTAAAGTTGGGAATCTTGTTTCCTTTCCTATTATAGCATGCAAAGGACACAAAAGCTTTCTAATTTGCTTCTTTATAATGATAGTTCCAAATAGAGACATCTGCATTATATTTTGATGCTGAACCACCTGTTAATTTTTAACCAAATTTTAATTAACTGCTTAAATGTTTTGTCTATACCATCCCACATATTCAGCATTACTGAATTTCATATACAATTTACTCAAATGACCAGCTATTTTGGAGCTTTGTTTATTTTATCAGAGAGACACAGCTCTAAAGTACTTTGTATCATCTTATATCGAATTCACAGAAACTAAAACAGTAACGTATTATGTCATCAGATGAGAATAACATCATGAGTTATGAACAGGGAGTGCCAGGTTCCGCAAACGACAGCTCAACCAATCTACCTAATTTTTGTCATGGGGGTTAGGTATGGGTGTTACGCTCAACCAGGGTCCACAGATCACTCTATATTCCCCACTAGGAGGCATCCTCAGATATGAGACCTAAACTGTCAACCGAATTAAAGTCATCCTGGCTCAGAACTCCACTTTGATCCTCTCTGTGCCACCTCTTCATTTGACAACTCTCCAATCTAGTCAGTCCTCGAGTTGATATTTGCATAGATTATTTGCTGAACGCTGTGCTGGACGCCGGGCTTTTGCTAATGAACAAGATACACAAATCTCTCACTTCTCCAATATATTTGGGAGACACATGCAGTTGTTCCCCCTCACTTACAGAAGCAAAACCTGGAGAAGGTTTTCAACAGACATCTACAGGGTAGAGTTGGGACTGTTTAGAAGATGAATTTAGCAGCAGATCTCTTGGGCTCAGCTTTGAGACTTGCCACAATTTCACCCAATTCTACACGTCCAAGTTTGTTTTTCCAACGCTATCTTATTCCAGCCATGGCATTGTCAGGCTGGACTATTTGTTATTTTAAGGGTTGACCACAAGCATTTATGATATCCTAAATCGTAACTCAAACTGGCTTTAGCCATAGAAATAAATCACACTGACAGTTAGGTATTATCGAAATACTCCTATAAGTAGACATTTCAAGTATATTGTTGGATAAATCTTAAAAGCCTAAGCACCAAGCACTGAGAACATTAAAACTCAGAACTCATTTTGCCATAGAAACAAGCCACTCTATTACGAATGAATTTTGGAGCCCAAGTCATTTGTAAGATAGGTATTAAATGCTTGCTTATGCAAAATGTCACCATTCCGATTTTTGGAAAGGAAATTAAATATCACTATTTCTAATCTGACGACATTTTCCCAAAAGCATGTTACTGCTAAACCTGGGCGAATGCTCAATGGTGTTCTGGTACAGTCTACTATGAGCTTGTTTTATTATGCTTTGCCTCCTGCTTTCAAACTTTAAAATCTCCTCAAATTCACTTAACTAAAATGTCCTATTAATTGCACTCTAGGTAATTAAAATTTTGCTATCTTTGCAAGACCAAGATTAAACTAATTTATTCAAAAGGAAGACCGAGCTACTATCAATGAACATTACACCCATTTCCCATCCAGATATTTTGATAAAACGTTTCCATGATGGTTCCTTTCCTAAACTGTCTTTCTTTAGTACAGCTTAATTTCTGAACACAGAATAATTTAGGGTATTTGAAGAAAGAGAAAGTACTCACCCCTCGGTAACAAAATGGAGAAATGGTTTGTGCTAGAGGGAGGGCAACAGGGACCCATTTAAAAAAAAAAAAATGGGCCTACAAGCTCTTTCTGACCTTAGTAAAGTTCAAAGACATGGAAAACTCCAAGGATATCCAACACAATTCTGTCTGAACATTTAAATATGAAAGTTGTTAAATGGAAGTGTGAAGCTTCCTAGTCATCTCTATTCACTAATCCCTCAGAAAGACATAAAATCCCCAACCTGGTTTTGCTTGATAAAGGCAGCAGATTCATTCATACTGAGTAGTAGTCCCATCTGGAAACTACCTTTGCCTCCAGTCCCAACCATTCTGCCAGCATCCTGCAGAAGTTTTTAGCTCTCATACACTTGGAGTTTGTCCTGACATTCCTACCCCTCCCCCAAGAAAGACTCAAATAAGCACCAGGAAGCACTTATGTAAATAGCAGCTCATCAGATTCCATCTTGAAACAGAATTCTTATGATTCCAAATCCATTCTCCTGCCCACCTTCTAACATATGTCTTTAAATTCACTTATCTGAGAGCGCCATGAGTAAGCCTGCTGTTTCACAGATAAACTTGTGTTAAGAGGATTAGGAAATCTCCCCATTTTGTCTCAGAGCAGTTAGAAGTCATAGGGAAGATTCACCTTAAATTTTCAAATAAATTCGTTCTTTTTGCCCTTTTATCAATTCACTTCAACAATGGCTAAACCATATTTATTTTATTCATGCCATTTTATTTTAACCCTTTTCATACTTACAATTTCCTTAATCTATAGCTCAGAAAAAGGAAGCTTTAGTAAATTCTGTCTCATTCATTAAGGGGGAGCCTGATTTTAAATTTCCAATTTCTTCCTGAACCAAGAACTTTCACTAAACTCAGAGATGGATTATTGGCTATTTTCATGTGACACCACATTTCATTTGGCCAAATATAGAAAAAAAATTAATACATTCACTGATTGCTTTATATATATACAATGCCAGCCAGTCAGTTGATAGAAAATAATGAGTGACATAAATCTCTGTGCTTTAGAAAACAGGTAAATGAAAAACATAAGATGACTGGAAGCAGGTGAGAGCTTAGAGGAATGGTTTGAAAAAAGCAAAAGTAATACCTACATTTCCAACCAATCTACTCAGTGACAGATTCTTTTAAAAAACCTTTATTTCCTTGTGCTAAGAACACTTAAGATGAGGTCTATTCTCTTAACAGATTTTTAATTATGCAATATAGCATTATTATCTGAGACTCTTTTTTTAAAAAAAATTATTCATTTGACACAGAGAGAGAGAGCACAAGCAGGAGAAGGAGCAGGCAGATGGAGAGGGAGAAGCAGGCTTCCCACTGAGCAAGGAGCCTGATGTGGGGCTCGACCCCAAGACCCTAGGATCATGACCTGAGCCGAAGGCAGACACTTAACCAACCGAGCCACCCAGGCACCCCTAATTGAGATTCTTAATTGGAGAAACTTCCTACACTGAATGAAGGGAACTGCAAATACATAGTCCACCTTGTCGTAAGAATGGTGTGGGTATGTGAATCTGTGCAGAGACTTTTGAATAGGTCTAGGGGTTGTGGTGAGGAGACATCTAAACGACCTTAAGCATATTGTAAGTTTCTAACTGGAGTCAAAGTGATATTAGTTATGGACCTGCTACTTACAGAAAAAAATGTCTTTCTTGTTAATGTATTAAGAAAATTATTTATTGGTAAATTCTATATTCATAATGAAAAGTGTTTGTGGTAGAACATTATATTAATCTAGCCAACAGTTTCATTGTATGTTCACTGTAATTTTAATTCACCAATTAAATGTAAGTCAATAATGTAAGTTCCTGGGGCGCCTGGGGTGGCACAGTTGGTTGAGTGCCCGACTCTTGGTTTTGGCTCAGGTCATAATCTCAGGGTCGTGAGATTGAGTCTTGCATTGGGCTCTGTGCTCAGTGGAGTCTGCTTGAGATTCTCTCTCTCCCTCTCCCTCTGCCCCTCCCCACTGCACTCACACGTGCTCTCTCTCAAATAAATAAATCTTTTTAAAAAAATAAGGTAGTAAGTTCCTATTATGTACAAATATGTACTGAGTACTGAGGGTGAGTGAAAGAAAACTCACACAGATGACAGGACATAGTTTTTGCCCTTCAAGGGCTCACAGTCTATTGGAAGAGAGAGTTATCTCACTGTTACAGAACAAGCAGAATGAAAGCAATGCTATAAAAAAAATAAGATGATGTAGGATTAATTCTCTTTTGAGGTAGTTATTTATGTACATCTTATTTACCCCATAAAGAACTACAGTCAGTTTATACCCTTTGAGGACAGAAGATGGATATTATAGTTATTTGGGATTTCCAACAGTGCCTATCACATAGCTAGTTGTTAGTAAATATCCAAAGTTGTAAACTGCACTCTAATTGTGTGCTCTTAGGAGAAGCCCACAGAAGGGTATTTTCCTCTTTACAGTGATGCTACTATTTGTGGTGTAGTTTAATCTTCTGAATTTGTTTATTTGAGAAGGCAGAAAAATAAACAAGTAAACACATTGCCTTTTAAAATTTTGTTTAAGAAATAAATTTTGAGCTTGTCAACTTTCCCTATCTTGACTTCAGTTTTTCTACTTGGGTCCATCCAGTTTCAGCATCCTGTGATACTTCCCTTGATTGCAGGTTCTTTTCTAGCTAACTTTGTCATTTCTCTGCTTCTCAGCAATTTTTCTCAAAACTGGGCTAATACTCATTATTTTTTTTAAATAGTAGCTAATATTTCTCACCTCCCAGTCTTTTACCAATGCATGGAATCTACTCCTCTCAATGTCAACAACGACCTTCATTTAGTTAAATCCAATGGCTCCCTCCCAGTCCTTATCTTCTCACCTCTCCGGCAGCATTAAAGACTTGATTACTGGGGTGCCAGGGTGGTTCCGTTGTGAAGCATCTGCCCTCGGCTCAGGTCATGATCCCAGGGTCCTGGGATCGAGCCCCACATCAGGCTCCTCCACTGGGAGCCTGCTTCTTCCTCTCCCACTCCCCCTGCTTGTGCTCCCTCTCTTGCTGTCTGGCTCTCTCTCTGTCAAATAAATAAATAATAAATCTTAAAAAAAAAAAAAAGACTTCATTACTATCTCATTCTCGAAATTCAGTCTTCATTTGCTCTCCATGACACCACAGTCTTCTGGCTTTCTTCCTAGTCTCTGGCTTCTCCAAATATTTATTTCCTTGGCCTGCCTCTTCTAATTGAGTGCACTACAATTATTCCTGGAATGTCCTCTCATTATATCTATACTTTTCTGTTATGTGATTTCAACAAATGCAATGGCTCTAAATACCACTATATACAAAGGACTCTTCCTTTCATATCTTCATTCCTGAATACCATACTTTTACATAAAAATTCATGCTTGACATCTCTGGTCCAATGCCTACCTAGGCTGCTTCAAGTTAAAACTAAAGCTTAATTCAGAACAATTCTCTCAATCCTGCATTATATTTCTCCTCACTGTTCACTTCCACAGCGTTGAAGGCTAAATTACTATAATGTTCTTGTATAAACACCAAAAATTTTGAAAATGGAATTTACCGTAAAATAATTTTCTAAGCACACTGTCAAGAAACTCAAAAAATTTCCATTTTTTTTCATAGTTTATAATTCTCTGCTGACAACTATTCCCTCTCCATTCATGTTAACAGTATTCACCTTTTTCTCATGAAGCATGGTTAAAATAGCTGCTTTGAGGGCTTTACTCTACATTTCCATCATAGGTCATTTTAGGGTTAGCATCTGTTGATTTTCTTTTTCCCCTGAGAACTGGCCACATTTTCCTGGCTTTTTATATGACAAGTAATTTGAGACTATATCTTGGATCTTGAATATTATGTTGTTAAAGGTCTGCATCCTGTTAAAATTCTCTTGAGAATGTTGATTTGGGTTTTTTGTTTTATCAGGCAATTAACCTGGTTATGTGTAGATTATAAGTTCTTTCTCATTTTATGTTTGTTGGGTTTTCAAAGTCTTCACTATACTCTTCAGATCAATCCTGCACATGAACAAAACATCTCAGCAGTTCGTTTGAGACTTGAATGGCATTGTGTATTCCAGTTCCATTCTTAAAGCCTTTGTTTTCTTTGGGTCTGTTCCATGTTTGCATAGGTTGGGGAAGAGCCTACAACTTAACTGATTTACACAAAGAATTTGGAGATCCGTTCTTTCATTCTATCTTCCGACAGGATACCACTTGTCACCTCTTTGGATCACAGGGGTTCCTTTTTCAGGTTCCTTTAGCTAACAAGAAGCAGATTTTTTTCTCAGGACATTAGGCACCTATGTTTCTTCCTCTAATGTCACTGAAGCTGTACAGCTTCTTCTCTGAAATATGCCTCAGGGCAAGGCCAAGGTAGAAAAAAAAGGAAAAGAAAGAGAGAGAGAGAGAGACAGGACAGAAAGAGACCAAGAGGAAGAAAGAAAGAGAGAAAGAGAGAGAGAGGAAGGAAGGAAAGAAGGAAGGAGGGAGGGAAGGAGGGAGGGAAGGACGGAAAGAAGGAATGCGGGATTTTTCATACACTCTCTGACTTGCAGGGTCCCCTTTTCCTAGTCCCCTGGGTAAAGGAGACGGTTTCTTTCATGGATTTTGCTTTGTGAACTCAAAGTGCAGTTCAGGAATTTGGTTCACCCTTGAGTTAAAGCCAAGTGATAAAGAAGGGGAAAATGTACAGAAACAAGAGCAGTGAAAAAACAACCTCTCTGCCATTATTTCCTTTTTAGCATCTTCAGGCAGTTGCTTTTTGTATCCCACGCAGTAGTTTTAGTTGTAATTTAACTGGAGAAATAGACTAGAGTGACTTACTCCTCTTAGCTAGCTCAGAAGTCTCTGTTGTACTTATTATTTTGTTTCCTATTAAAATGGAATGTCAGGTATGTTCTCATATTCACTGCTGAAATCACACTGCCAAGAACAGTACTCAACAAATAATGAGATCTCAAAATGTATTTGTTGAATGCATTAATTAGCTAATTAACATATTTTTCTTTTCTTCCGTTTTATTTATTTTTTAAATTTTTTTAAAGATCTTATTTATTCATCTGAGAGAGAGCACAAGCAGGGGGGAGAGGCAGAGGGTGAAGGAGAAGCAGACTCCCCGCTGAGCCAGGAGTTGGACATGGGGCTCAATCCCAGGACCTGGAGATCATGACGTGAGCCTAAAGCAGATGCTTAACCAACTGAGCCACCCAGGTGGCCCTTTCCTTCCATTGACTTTCTTCTAGAAAGTTGCCAAGTATGGAAATATGGGTTTTAGAACCTCTCAAGATCTTGGCTCATTTCATGATGCTGTTTCCCTTCTCATGACACTAAAAAGTGGTCCTTTTATGATGTCCAATTTAGGGGGACGGAGGTTAGAGTACAAGGTCACTTGAGAATTTGTTATGGAAGGGGTGCAAAAATAAAACTGAGCTGCTAAGTTCTCTAGGCCTTCAATGAGCCTGACCCTGTTTCGATTAGCGTTACCATCTATTGCAAATCTTTATGAAAGTAACTGAAGATTCCTAGAGAATTTCAGAAAACCTAAAGAACATTAAAAAAAAGAAAATCAGTTCTCAGGAGGTAGCATCTTAATAAAATACTCCTTAACAATTTAACATTATGTAAGTTGCTATTTACCAGTTCTGTACTTTCTTCCTTTCCGGAGATAAGGTACTAAAATGGCCTGTAATTGAAAGGAAAGAACACTGTGCCTATCTTTGCCCTTGTTATGCACTGAGGCAACCGAATTGACTTTCCATGGGCACACACTGATCATTAGGCTAGCCGTAGAGCAAGAACAAAATGAACTAAATTTAATGAGTAGCTGAGCATTTGAGAAATGCAGCACTTCTAATAGCAAGTATCACAGAGACCATCAACAAATCTTTTCCAGTATCTGATGGATGAACATACCATCCAGTTTGAGAGTCCAGAGGCTGGTAGGATCCCAGAGCCCCTACCTGAAGACACAGTATAGAGTCCTTCTGCCTCTACCTCTTCAGCTGTCTCTTTCAGGATTTGTTTAACTCACATGAACTGTTCCGGCCTAAGAGAACTATAAGATACAGAGCTAAAGTAGGGCTGCCCATAGTATAAAGTGAGCATATAATTTATAGTCAAAATTGGGACATATTTAAGAAAGAAAGGAGGTGCTATTGATAATTAGGATAGGAAAAGAAGAAGAAACTGGGATTTTCCTGGGCAAACCAGGAGGTACAGTTTGTATGATAGAGAAGATTCAAATTACCATCTATAATATCCAATGAGCTAATCTCACTTGAATTTACAGCAAGTACATACGAAAGCTCATAAACAGTAAAAAATTCTATTGGATATATTGAAAACCACAATCTTACTCACAAAAAAAGAAAGCAAAAACTAAAATCAGTTATTACTGTACATAGGGATCCAATACTTTCCTTTCAAGAGAGACAAAGAAAAAATTAAGAATTATTCCTAACTTTTAACAGTACAAACTATCTTGCAGGTTAACCACGTAGAGTCCTCATTCATGAGTTAAAGTTCTTCCTCTCAGTACATTTCTTGCTCATACACGTAGAAGAAACGCTAGATTTAGGAAAATAATCATGTTGTAATCCTTAATGAATTAATTTCTTTAAGCAGTAGTCATCAATGAATGAAACCATTAGATGAAAGATTTGGGGTGAATTCCATACTAGAGGTGCTATATCTGAATGCACTGAATACCTGATATCCATAGCGTAGGAAAACATTACCTGCCTCATGATGTGACGCAATATGATTTGCAAACTACCACCTATGATGTATTCTTACACAGAAAAAAGTTGAATCTAGAGGAAGTCAAGTCTTAATAAATAACTTCTTATTTACAGGAAATAAAGGTGTAGAGGAACAAGTTGAAAAACATCACAGGGAAGCTAACACATCTAGATTATGAGATATATTATAAGACAAGTGAGCTTGATTCTTCAATAAGTCGGTAGGATGAAGAAGGGGGGGAAGTAAAGGAGAAATGTTCTGAATTTAAAGTGTAAAAGACATTAAAAATTTTTTAAAGACCGGTGATGGGTAGTAAGGAGGGCACGTATTGCATGGTGCACTGGGTGTTATACGCAACTAATGAATCATCGAACTTTACATCGGAAACCGGGGATGTACTGTATGGTGACTAACATAATATAATAAAAAAACATTAAAAAAATAAATTTTTTTAAAGGGGTGCCTTGCTGGCTAAGTTGGAGGGGCATACCACTCTTGGTCTCGGGGTTGGGAGTTTGAGCCCCACATTGGAGGTAGAGTTTACTTACAAAATGTTTTAAAAAACTGTAGAAGTCATTAAACTAAATACCATGTTTTGGATTCTTACTCACAAAATAAATTCAAATAGATATTATGTTGGGCAATCAGATTTTTGAGTAATGGCCAATATAAGGTAAATGCAACTGTGCTGATATGTTTTATTTATCTCTCCTAATCCACTCTCCATTCATTTCCTGCACGTGAAGGCAGAACTCTACGGCTTACATAAAAGGGTACCATTGCTCTCAGTCTCCAGTTTGTCCAGTGGGATGGACCAAAGGATTGGCATTTTGGTTGCATCCCTCTACCAAAGATAGCTCCTGTCTAGTGGACCTACATCCGAATTTTCCTAGGACGGCCCCAGGTTTAGCACCAAAAATCCCACATTTCCAGAAATTTCGCAATCCTAGGAAAACAGAGATGGTTGATCACCATGTGTGAACCTCCACATTTAGCTACATTCTCAAGCTTCTGCCAATTGTTTCTCTCTCCTTTGTCTTTTAGGCTTAGTAGTAATGGGTCCCTGGTGCTGCCACCAGCAGAGTACCATCTTATCCCTTGTTGTTTTTCCTAGCATTTTCCTTGACTTTGTAAATCATCCCTCTGGTAAAGATCGTTTTATACCTTTTGGAAAATGTTATTTCTTTTCCGCCACTACCATTGGTGTAAAATAAGAAAATTTTGTAAATTTCAAATGTGTGATAATGGCATTTTGCTTATATAAAGAAATAACTATGGTTTTGAAGATGTACACTGAAGTATTTTGGAGTGCAATTATAAGATGTCTGGGATTTTTTCTTTTTTCTTTTTAAAGATTTACTTATTTATTTGATAGAGAGAGTGTGCACAAGCAGAGGGGAGGGGCAGAGTGAGAGGGAGAAGCAGACTCCCCGCTGAGCAGAGAGCCCAACACAGGACTCCAACCCAGGACCCTGAGATCATGACCTAAGCTGAAGGCATATGCTTAACCGACTGAGCCACCCAGGCACCCTGGGATTTTCTTTAAAATGTTTCACTAAAATAAGGGGGCATGGAGATGAATCATGAGTATTAAAACTTGATAATTCTAGAATATGGTTGTTTGCTATCTAGAGGCTCATTTTATTACCTATATTTGTGCATGTTTGTTTGTCTTTTTTTTTTAAAGTAAATTCTACCTCCAATGTGGGGTTTGAAGTCATGACTCTAAGACCAAGAGCTGCATGCTCTACTGACTGTGCCCGCCAGGTACCCTGTGCATGTTTGAATTTTTTTTAAAAATTAAAAAGAAGCAATTCATGCAGTTTGACTTGCATGAAGAGAGTTATCAGATAAATGTATAGTCATATTGTAAGGAAAATATAAGCCTAAAATGATCATCAACATATGAAGTTATTTCTAGCCTTAAAAAAAGAGTATACTGAATTAATCCAATTTCCTCCAAGTCCTTCATATGATCAGTGAAAAACATGTGCAGAAACGTGGGTGAACAATAAAGATGTAGACCTGAGTAGAATGAAGGTCTATAGGCAATGTATCAATGCCAGGTAAAGAGTCTGATTGGACCTGCTTGAGTAATGTTCTCACTTCTTAAACCAATCAGTCTTCCTCAGGGGATGAGTGTCTTTTATACTGTGGCCTCTGTTCTTAACTGCAGAAATAACTGATATTGAGTCATAGCTATTTTTATATATATCAGGGGAAAAGCACTTTAAAGGTAATAGATGTTCATTGTTGGGAATTTGGATATTCCAAAGTACTATAAAAAAATAAAATTCCCCCATAAGTATATTGCCATGTAATATTAACTGTTAATTTGTCAGTGTGTTGCCATTTAGTCTTTTTTAAGTTTTTATGTGTGTATACACAACACACATTAAATTCACATAAGTTATCATAGTATAGTTATAGTTTTACTGTTTAAATCCAAGTTTGCATGTAATATGAATAAATTAAACATGATCAAGTACAAATATGTTAAAACAGTATTTAATGGGGGCATCTGGGTGGCACAGTTGGTTAAGCATCCGACTCTTGGTTTCAGCTCAGGTTGTGATCTTGGGATCATGGGATCAAGCCCTGCATGGGACTCTGTGCTCAGCAGAGTCTGCTTGGGATTCTCCCTCTCTCTCTGGCCTCCCACTTGTGCTCTCTCTCTTTCTCTAAAATAAATAAATAAAATCTTTTTAAAAAAAAAAGAATATTTGCATCTATGTTCATGACAGAATAATGATCGGTAGTGGTATTTTCTTTTTTTATTATTATTTTTAAAGTAAGGTCTACGCAAATATAGATCCAAATATTCATAAAAATGTTTTAGCCTAGGGGGTGCCTGGCTGGCTCAGTCAGGAGAGCAAGAGACTCTTGACTTCTAGGTTATTAATTCAAGTTCCAAGTTGGGTGTATAGATTACTAAAAAAATAATTAAACTTAAAAAAGTGTTTCAGCCTATGCAATCCTACAGTATATAAAGTAAATAATCTATCATGATGAATAGAGGGCCTTTCTGAGAATGCCAGGATCATTCAACACTCAGAAATCAATGTAATTTACCATACCAATAGACTAATGAAGAAAAAGCACCCGATAGTCTTAGTAAGTGGAGAAAAAACATTTCACAAAATGCAGTATTCTTTCATGGTAAAAAGTCAGCAGATCAGAAATGGAAAGAAACTTCAACTTGATAAAGTTCATCCTCAGTAAATCACCTTATATCACACTTAATGGTGACGGGCTGAATGCCTGTCTTCTAAGATTGTAAAACAGGCACTATCTGCTCTCTCCACTCAACTCAATATCATACTGGAGGTTCTAGTCACTGCCATAATGCAAGAAAACAAAATAAAAGTCACATGGATTAGAAAGGAAAAAATAAAACAAACTATTTCACAGACTAGTAGAAAACCCCAAAGAATCAACAAAAACAATAAAAAACTACTAGAACTAGTATGGTCACAGGATACAGGTTAATTCATATAGATCTTATATCTATATGATCTAGTAATGAAGAATTAGAAATCTATTTTTTTAAGTACAGTTTATAGCATCACACACACACAAAAATCCAAAATACTCAGGTAAGAACCTAATAAAATATATGCAGGATCTGTATGCAAAAACAAACAAAATAATAATAAATGAAATCCAGAAGACCTAAATAAATAAAGAGATGCGTTTATTTATGAATTTCAAGAATCAGTGTTGTTAAGATGCCCATTCTATCCAAATGCATCAGGATATTCAATAAAATCTTAAAGAGAGTTCCAAACGGACTACTGAGAAAATAGCAAGATAATTCTAAAATGTATATGAAAATGCAAAGGAACTAGAATTCCCAAAACAATTTCGAAATAGAATAAAACTTTAGGACTTGCATTACCAAATTTCTTTTTTTTTTTTTTTAAAGATTTTATTTATTTATGTGACAGAGAGACAGCCAGCGAGAGAGGGAACACAAGCAGGGGGAGTGGGAGAGGAAGAAGCAGGCTCATAGCAGAGGAACCTGATGCGGGGCTCGATCCCAGAACGCCGGGATCACGCCCTGGGCCGAAGGCAGATGCTTAACGACTGAGCCACCCAGGCACCCCGCATTACCCAATTTCTAAACTCACTATAAAACATATTCCACACATGGTTATTGCAAAAGGATAGGTATATATTTCTATGGGAAAAATCGTACTGAAATAGACCAACAGATATACATACAGTCAATTGATTTTCTTTCTCATTATTTTCAATTACACAATACATGAATTCATTCTTGTAAAAATCCAAACAACACAGATAAAATAAAAGTCCTTCTCAAAGTCTGGCCCCTAATGCCACTGACTTTAGAAGAGATTTCATCTGTGAGTCAGCAGTATACCAGGTTGAAAGAGCCAGACCCTATTTCTGGTTCTGGTATAAACTTGATGTTCTATTTTGACTCTTTCTGGGTTCAAAGAAAAGAAGCACACACAGATGAGCATGACTCATATTAAGAATACTGAAAGGAGTACAAAAGGACAGGAAAGAATCTGAATATTACAACCAGTCTCACAGAGAACTGGGATATTATCTGGAACCCAGCTCAGCAATAGTAACTCAGTCCTACTTTGGGGTCCTTAAACAGTAAAGATCCATGATACACTCAACTCCCCGCTCTCCACTATAATGACCCAATGTTTTGTTCCTGCTCACACTATTCCAAATACTTTCCGAATTCCTGACTCTCTTCTTAATATATTCTGCCGACTACCTTTTGTACCTCGTCAGTCTCCTCATCCTAATTTCTCCATAGAGCCTGAGCTTTCTATCAGAACTTTCATTTCCTTTAAAGAAATTTTCTGGTTGGCAATTATCTAGTATGAAGGCATTTTTTTTTTGGCAAAGCCCTCATGCTTGACAGTCTCAGAGGCTGCTGGTCAGCCCAAAGTCAGCTATTGTGGTCCACTGAGTTTTGACCAAGGCATAAAAGCAATTATATAGATTGGTTATTCTTTCTAACAAATTTTGCTAAAATAACTGGATACCCAAACTCACAAAATAAAAGAAAAACAACAAAGAATCCAGCAATCCCACTTCTGTTATATATCCAAAGGAATGAGATCACTGTCTCGAACACATCTCTACAACCCTGTGCTTATTGCTGCATTATTCACAATATTCAAGATGTGGGAACAACCTAAGTGTCCACTGCTGAATGAATGGATAAAGCAATTGTAGTATACTTACAATGCACTATTATTCAGCCATAAAAAAATAAGGAAATCCTACTGTTTATTACAACATGGATGAAATCGGAGGGCATTATGCTAAGTGAAATAAGGCAGACAGAGAAAGACAAATACCGTATGGTAAAACTTACACGCGGTATCTAAAAAAAAAAGTCAAACTCATAGAAGAGGAAAAACAGCCTCAATCCACTCATGACCCCATTTATAAAAAATAACTCAAAATATATCATAAGCTTAAATGTAAAATCTAAAGCAATACTTCTGGAAGAAAACACAGTACAAAATTTTTGTGAACTTGGTTTAGGCAAATATTCCTTTAACATAGCACAAAATCATAAAATAAATTCTTATAAATTGCACTTTACCAAAATTAAGAATGGATGCTCTTCAAAAGACAGAGAATGAAAAGAAAAGCAAAGATTGGGAGAATATATTTGCAATTTGCATATCAGACAAAGGATCTGTTTCCAAAAAAACGTATTTAAAAACTCTCAAAACTCGGGGTGCCTGGATGGCTTAGTTGGTTAAGCATCTGCCTTCAGCTCAGGTATTGATCCTGGGGTCCTGGTATTGAGCCCCGCGTTGGGCTCCCTGCTCAGTGGGGAGCCTGCTTCTCCCTCTCCTCTGCCCTGCTTATGCTTGTGCTCCTGCTCTTGCTCTCTCTCAAATAAATAAAAAAAGTCTTAAAAAAAAAACCTCTCAAAATTCAATAATAAGGAAAAGCAGCCTAACAACAACAATAACAAAAAAATGGGCACAGACATCTCAGTGAAGAAAATATACAAATTTCAAATGGCACATGAAGTGAAGCTCAACATTAGTATTCATTAGGGAAATGAAAATAAACCTGTGAGATAGCACTAAACACCTAATAGATGGGTTTTTAAAAAAGGCATTGTCAATACAATGGATTGGTAGGGATGGAGAACAGCTGACGCTCTTACATTTCTGTTGGGACTGTAAAATGCTGCAGTCCCTTTGAAAAACTGGTCGATGGTTTTTTATAAATGTGAACTTTCACTAACAATTTAACTCAGCCATTCCACTCCTAGGTATTTATATAAATTAATTATATCAATTATATATTATACATACTATATTATATATTATATATTAATTTATTGTTTAGTACTCCAACGTATTTATATAAACAAAACAAAAACTTACGTTCACACAAAATCAGGTATGCAAATGTTTACAGCAGCTTTATTCATCATCACCACAAATTAGAAACAATCGAAACATCCTTCAATTGGTGAATGTATATCCATATAATGGGACAGTACTCAGCAATAAAAAGGAGCAAAGTACTAATACATGTCATAAGAAGGGTGCATCTCAAAAGCATTAGCTGAGTGAAAAGAGCAAGACTCAAAAGGATACACAGCTGTTTGGTTTCTTTCATGTGACATTCTGGGAAAAAGATCACAAGCAGATCTGTGATTGCCAAGGCTGGGGCAGAGAACGGAGTAGAAAAAGACACAGGGGAACTCAAAAGGGTAATGGACCTGCTCTCTATATTGATGATTTTTTTTTTTAAGATTTTATTTATTTGACAGACAGAGAGAGCACAAGTAAGGGGAGCAACAGGCAGGGGAGAGGGAGAAGCAGGCTTCCAGCTGAGCAGGGAGACCAATGCGGGGATCATGACCTGAGCCGAACGCAGATGCTTAACGACTGAGCCACCCAGGCGCCCCTGCTATTGGGTTTTTGACTCCGCAGTTGTCACAATCTGTAGAACTGTATCCTACAAAGTGTAAATGTTACTGTTTTAAAGCACATATTAACTAAAAATGGTAGTAAACTGGTACTGCTTGTTTTGGCAATGTAGAGAAATGTCTCTAAGTAAAATTTAATGTGGCTAAAAGTAAGCAAATTAAAATTATTTCCATAACCTTTCAAAATTTTCATTGAGTTTTGAGAATTTTCTGTATTGTTCTACACATCTTTTCCTTTAGGAGATAACAAGCCACTGACTACAACTATCTAAAATTTCATCGCATGTGGTGTCATAGTGGTACAGAGAGGTAGTTCTCATAGGCTCAGCATTTATTTAATTTTACGTAATTATTGAACCATGAGCACTTTAAGACCTACCATGCACAGTGAGTTGCTCAATTATTCAAAATTTGATATCTCAATTTTCATTCACCAGCATCTGACTATCTTGTTCAGAAGAAGAATAAAGAGCACCGAACTGCTTTCAGTGCACACCTGAATCCCTATGTCAAATGTGTCCTCAGTAGGGAAACTGGAGGACTCCATAAAAACCTCTGTTTTTTTGTTCCTTTTTCTGCTTCTATTCTTGCTAGGACCTATACTCCCACTTTACACATACCTCAGAATGTAAATGGTGTATGACCTCCTTGTAAGGGTCAAGAAATCAAGAATTTCTTTAGAATAAGTAACATCTAAGGAAGAACCAGATGAGGATGACCAGACGAAGCTATCATATGTATATTCCAGATCACCAGAACTACACACCTTGATGCCAAGACCCATCCCCCAGCACACGCCCACCCCCACCCCTTCCCCGGCTCCAAGGAATAACACTTGGGTCTTCATCTTCTAACTGGTTCCTGGATGCCTGAGAGGACACAAACACCAGGCGATGGTCCTCAGTAGAAACCTTCAGATGCCAAGCAAAGACAAGACTCCCTCCTTTCCTTTCTGAATCTCCCAGACACTCTGTCTGTACCTGTACTCTCTCTATACCTTCAACAAACTCTTTCACCTCCTGTTGGCTCATGTTTGATTTCTATCCTGTGTACAGCCAGGGACCCTCTTGGTCCTGCAGGTCCCCCTCTGGCTCCTCAGACCTGGCCCGTTGATATCAAGCCCAGAGGTTGGTCTTAGACTAGTTTGTTCCTTAGTATTCCAATCTATAAGGATTTGTAAAATCACTCTTCATGGAATTTTGAAAGCTCTGTAAAACTGACAAATTAGGCTTATGTTAGGAGGGCGAGCAGAAGAAATCCAGATTCCCAACGCTTGCTTTAAGTGTGGTAGCTTTATGTTAATCTACATTACATATTAGTATATGTGAGAAACAGGCTACCGGTGAGATGTTTTGAAAGCCAGCAGTGTAGATGTTCCTGTCCACCTCTATGATTCCTACTGCAAATATTCAATAATCCTGTAAGTGTGCAAACGCCATTCAGATACCTAATTTAGACTCGAAATGGAAACAAAGCAAAATGTTCCTGTAGTTGTGCCTCCCAAATAAAACAGTAAGAAATAGTTGTGTTGCGGGGCGCCTGGGTAGCGCAGTCGTTAGGCGTCTGCCTTCGGCTCAGGGCGTGATCCCGGCGTTTTGGGATCGAGCCCCGCATCAGGCTCCTCCGCTGGGAGCTTGCTTCTTCCTCTCCCATTCCCCCTGCTTGTGTTCCCTCTCTCGCTGGCTGTCTATCTCTGTCAAATAAATAAATAAATAAATAAATAAATAAATAAATAAATAATAGTTGTGTTGGAAAATCACGAACCATAACCTTGGACTTTCTCTTCTCAGGTGATGTGCTAAGACTGTTGGTAGAGGAAAGTCTCTTTAGAATTAACCAGGGACCTCTTCAACACAAATAGAGACTGCTATGCATCTCAATACTTCCTCACACTGGCTGGGCAGGTAAGCAGGAGAAATGCTGTCGACAGAAACTTAAATTAAGTGAGCTATATTGCATAGACTTGCATTCCAGCAAAGGTGAACTTACAAAGTACATCTTGGTTCGAATACTTACAAGAGTTCCAATGTTTAATACTTTCTGGACTGGAACAAAGAAGTTAGTGAAAGGTCAGCATAGTCAGTGTACGTAAAAAATCTGGCAAAAATCTTATCTGTAGAATGGGGCAATTTCACCCATATCCTGGGCAATTTCACCCACCCTCCATCCATTCAGATGCAGTACACAGTCTGTAGAGATTTGTCACCTGCCACATCACTATTTTAAAATGAAATCTATTTGTCCAATAAAGAAGGTAAGTAAAATGGTACAAAAACCAAACAAACAAAAAATCCTGTTAAATCAGGTTCAATTCTTGGCTGTACTACCAAAATAACTACATGTCTCAGGCAGATAATTTTCTGTCTCAGGCCACAGTTCCCTCATCTACAAAATGAAGGGGTATAAATACTTAATCTCCAAATTCCTTCCAATATCTAATAACAGTCCACAATCTGAGAAAGAAGAAGGGCTCAAGTGTATGCTACTAATTCTCTCCATCCAGCAATCTCCAAACAAATACAGTGTTTGTCAAGAATCAAAGTCTGGGGGCGCCTGGGTGGCACAACAGTTAAGCGTCTGCCTTCAGCTCAGGGCGTGATCCCGGCGTTTTGGGATCGAGCCCCACATCAGGCTCCTCCGTTATGAGCCTGCTTCTTCCTCTCCCACTCCCCCTGCTTGTGTTCCCTCTCTCGCTGGCTGTCTCTATCTCTGTCAAATAAATAAATAAAAATCTTTAAAAAAAAAAAAAGAATCAAAGTCTGATTATAAATAAGCTTTTTCATGTGTTACATTGCCTATTGCTCCTTGCTGCTGCCTAAGGGAAACCACCTCACTGTGGGTACAACCACAGATCAAATTCTATGCTCTCGTGACAACTCAGAGCCAATTATACAGAAGTGTTTGATGAGACACCAACACTGATTCCTGCCATTTTCTCCCCCTCTTTGCTCAATATTTCCAAAACCTGCTATGCGAAAGAGAAAAGTATGCTTAGTACTTCAAAAAGATCTGCACATAATACAAATCTTCAGGGATATGGCTCAGATTGCACAAAGCCCAGGCCCACCCCAACATGATTTTTAAGGTCAGAGAAACCTTCAGCCATCTTAAAGGTGCCCATGATCTTGGTCAATTCTTTGGAAATGATATTTTCACCTACTTTCAATTTGCCTAAATTTTCCATAAAATTGGGAATGGAAAAGATATAGCACTCTAACTTAGATAGCACGTTATTCTGCTTTATGGAGTAGCATCTTTTTTCCTTACAAAACAAACAATCAAAGTTACATGTGGGGGAAGGAGTGTTTCTGAATTCTAAATGTGTTGGAAACAATAAGCGTATTCAGAAATATTGTTAGATTGACTTACAGCTCAGTGTTAAGAAGAACAAAGGCCAATAATGTGAATCTATTTACCAGGTCAATGGGAACTTAAATGCACAAGAAAGACTGGGAGACCATGCTTACCTTAGTGAGACTGCTTTCCATACTGAGGCAACATCTCATCTACTCATGGGCTGCCAACAGCAGAGAAAATCGGTATAGTTTCAGATTTGGGGAGACGGTGGTCACCTATATAGTTATTTCCAATGGGGTGATGAAGCAAACACACTAGTTTCTAAATCAATTCCTTTGATTTGAGGGCACTGGAATATGATTTACTTAAGATACCTATAAGATTGTACACCATGAATTGATGAATTCACTGATTGAATTTCTACTAGGATACAAATATCATTCATGGCAGAATTATTAAGATGTTTGAGGTTATAGAAAACGACTCATAAAACTCAAATCGTGCTTCAAATGATGAGCGTTTGAGCTTCTGTTTGTTTTCAATGAGGGGCTTTGAGTTGTTACTTGTTGATCCTGTGCAGTAAGCATCAAGTTCCATTTCCAGGAATAATGATGGGGAGGATAGAGGGTGGAAATCGGTAATCACTCTGAGAACGGGTCAAAAGGGAATACATGTATGCCTAGCACCTAGGGTGCTCAGGCCCCTGTGTTTTTAGATCTCAATTTTTTTTTAGATTTTATTTTATTTATTTGACAGAGACAGCCAGCGAGAGAGGGAACACAAGCAGGGGGAGTAGAGAGGAAGAAGCAGGCTCCCAGCAGAGGAGCCTGATGTGGGGCTCGATCCCAGAACTCCGGGATCATGCCCTGAGCTGAAGGCAGACGCTTAACAACTGCGCCACCCAGGCGCCCCTTAGATCTCAATTTTAACTGGATTATTTTAAGGCACACGTGACTCTAAATTTCCTATAGCCCCAAGAACCTGCCAGATTGGAGCTATATATATTTGAGAGACACTAGTGTACCAGCTCAAAAAGAAATTTGTCCAAACTAACTTCAATCTTTCCTTCTATCTCAGAAAGTAGTAGGAAGAGTGGCCCAGGGAATTTTAACATAGCTGACTTCAATTGGAATCAGCCCAGGAGAGGAAATAGGGCTTGGAAATGGATGTATCCATTGAGACATGCAGGACAATGGAGAGTAGGGTCCGGGAGGCTAGAACACGCACAGACACAGGGTATGGGAAGAAGCCTAACTCATTTAAATAGGATTTAAAAATGCAGATGGTGTCCCAGGCAAGTGGTGAGCAGGAAGAGGGAAACGAACATAACGTGATGGGGTATTCTGCCCAGGGCAAGGCCAGCTATGGTTAAGGGGAAATCAAAGGAAAGACGACCCTCGTTAGTTATAGCAAGCAAGTCAGCACACAGACAAACATAACGGAAATTTCTTTTTGGCCTGAAACATCCCAGCCACTGTGCTGGGCTTAGGATAAGACTTAAGTACCAGAGAACATAAACTTTCCTATAAAGAGCCAGACAATAAACACTTAAGACTTGGAGGGCCATACAGTTTCTGTTGAAATGACTCAACTCTGCGTTAGTGGCACAAACACAGTCCCAGATAATACATAAATGAACGGTGTAGCTGTGTGACAAAAATCTTTATTGACAAAAGTAGCCTGACCTCCATCCTAGAGGTCTTGGAAGTGCTTGATTGGTTAAACAAAAGCAACTTAAAACTAAGAGGCTAAGGATCTGACGATTATCAAAACTGGAGAATGATGGGTGGAGCCGAATCTTGGGAACAAGGCGCAGTTCTCGTAACTGTGGCTGGAGATAAAGACAAGCACAGCAACGGGGGCAACGACGGTCATCCCAGAATAATAGACAGTAGCTCTGAAAACCCATTCTGTCCTGCGGTCAGATGGGTTCCAGAGTTTGGGGCAATGCTGAGCCTGCGGTTTTGCAAAGCCAGCCATCACGGCAGCTGGGAGGGAGGAAGCAAGCAATATGTATAGCAGCCACATGCATGCTTGTCCCTTACAAAAGCACAGTGTAAGGAATACTGGAACACTTAGGACACTGATTGTAATCTCCATTTTTAGAACCGCGCTGCACTGTAAAATGAGGATAATACTAATCCCTGAGACCAATCTTTCTCTAGTGCTCTCACAAGAATTCAACGAAATCAGAGACGTGAACATTCTTTGTAAACCACGAAGCGCTCTCCACAGCCTGGTTATGAAGATCACATTCACGATTAGCAACGCTCTAGTTTGGTCATGAATTGCTCTCATCGCTATACCCTTCTTAAATAACAGATGCCTAATCTCTGACAAAGTGCAATTATGTAATGTGATTAGATGAGGCAGTTTGATAAACTCATCTGAAAGACTAAGCCACACTTCTTAACTAATCCAATCTCTCGGCAAATTAAAGGTAAGGGTGTAGAAGGGTCTTGCCCAATATTACACTAGTTACAGTCGGTTGGTCAGTCTGCTGGCATCTCTGCAAGTGTGAGGCAATCGAGTACACGTAGCAACAAATAATGTAACACAAGTAAAATTAATTGATAAAGGAAAATAAGACTGAGGAGAAAAAAATTGAACCTAGGCATGGGATAGTAAAGAAATTCTAACTGACAGAGAGCTTGCTTTCTAGGAGCTATTCCATTCTATGGATACAAACTAAACTTTGTCCTCAACTTCAGTTTGCAGACGAGCTGTCTATATTTCCTGTGCGATACCAATCTCACGACAAGAGGGGCACCCCTTATTTTATCCTAAGCTTGCAACGGTAGCAAAAGGCAGACTGTGGTCAGTTGTGATGTAACATCAAGACCTTCTCTCCTGCTCTGCTAGCACCCAGCATTGCAGAAATCATGAGAAGTATCTGTTTCTGTGTCTCCTCCTTGGCACCAGTCCCCATGCCCTCAGGCTGCTGAAGCGGGTGTGGAAACACAGAGGCAGTGATTTCTGCCTTGGATGGCCAGCTCTCTCCAGGACCCGAGTAACAGTAGAGGCAGTCTGGGACCAGTGAATTAAAGCCATCCATCAGGCTCGTGCGCCACACTGATCGGCTGCTTCTGCTGACAACAGGGAGAAGTAAGCTCTCACAAGGGGACTGGAAATGCAAGAATTGGAGATTTAGAAATTAGGAACCATTTCAGGAAACAGACTGGTAAGGAGGAGAACCATTATTCTATCAGATTTTGAAGCCACCTCCATGCTTTACCTAGAAACACAGCCTCATTTGTCAGGGAAAGTATGGCTAGCCTATGAGGTTATGGGGGGAACAATACGGACAGCTTTTCATGTTTTAGGCAAACATGAAAGGACTAAACAGGTCATCTTTGTTGCCTCCCGGTACTACGCAGGCCAGCTTTAATTACCAAAAGCAGCTCTCTTGTCTCCATACTTGCTGTGCTGTTTAATCTACAGTCCCAGGTGTCTCAGCCTCTCTATCTGTCAGCCAGCTCCACTTTTATGGAGAGGCAAAAAGATGTCACTGGGAGCAAGCTTGTGATCTCTCTATTTCCAACTCAGTCGGTCTCTGTACATTTATTATTTCATTACAAGGAAAATCAAAAATGATAATTCTGGGAAATTAATTAACACAGAGCAGTGTGGATGCTTAACCACAATGCATTGCCTTGCAAGTCCTAGTTCTGCCCCAACTAGTAAATTGAATCTGATACATCTTCATACCCAGCAGGAAAAGAACGGATTATGCCTTTCCTCCCAGATGCTAAATCAGTTGCACTTCTCCACTTCTCTACTTGTCTGTCAGACTTCCAGGAAAGCTTCATGTCTAGTATGCTTACGACTGGGAACTCTTCCATGTGGAGGGACGCTATCCCTACTTCCACACTGCCTCTCCATTCAAACCCAATTCTGAAGGCACTTGTAGCAGACCAAACAGGTATTGGCAAAATAGGCTGTTATTTGAGAAGCAGAAATAACAGACTACCTTCATCAAAAATATCTCATGCCATGCCCCTGCTAATGACCTACTAGGATGCTTTGTTACACCTTATTCATTCATTCACAAAAACTCACGGAGCAATTCCTCTGTAAGCTCCTTCGTATCACCCACTGTGCCAGAGGCCAGAGATACAATATAGTGGAGCAGAAGGACAAGGAAATCGATGTTTCAACCGTGTCATAAGTGCCCCAATAGAGATACGCACAGACTGCTGTGGGAACACAGAGGACAGAGACACGTAGAATGAGAGCATGAGTGAGAAAGCGAGCAATAACTTGGCAGAAAACTGCAGGTCGGAGACACTAAATACCAGGTTTTCCTGCTTCAGAATTCAGTGCAGGCCAGCACCGGCGAAATTATGCTGTACATAATCATGCATTTTAGGCTGCTACATTTCTGCACGAGCTTCAGAGCCTAGATGAGAGTTTACTGAGAGAGGGGTCTCCAAATATACAAACAGTATCTGCACTGTCCAAGATGGTAGCCGCTAGCCACACGTGCATATTTAAGCACTTGAAATATGGCTAGTGCCAATGAGGAACTGAATTTCTAATTTTTTTGTAATTTTAATTAATTTAAAAGTAAACATAAATTGCCACATGAGGCTACCGGTGACCATATTACACGGCAGAGGTCTAGATGGTATGTCATGTATTAAGATGGAGTAAGTAAACGGTATATGTTTCCTCACTAGGCAATTATACTGGACACCACAAAAGCCAAAGCTAAACAATTCTTTTCATGTCTTACCGCCACTACCAAATTTGGGGTCCTCGTCATGTTATACTTAAACTTCTGATTTTATGGACTTGATCATTTTGTGAGCACTCTCTTCTTCCTCTAATCCATCGTATCGCTATGAGATGACTTTCTAAAATGGGGAATTATAAAAAAAATGGAAGACCATCGAATGGTAATGAGTGGGTAAATGGAATGATCAAAATCCAAAATCCTGATTACATGATTCAAAATCTTCTTAATCTGATTCCAATTTACTTTTTCAACATTATTTCCCATTATACCACTCATGCATCCTAAGCTTCAAACTAATGCATCCTATCCTTAAATCTAATGGGATCGCTCACCATACGTCAAATATGCCTGGCATTTTACTGTTCCTATACATTTGTTTAAGTTGTCTACCTTTGCTGGAATGTTCTTTCTTTATCATCTCTGACTTCTGAAATCCTCAAAGCCAAACGTAAATGCCACCTTCTCTAATTAGGCCTTCCTGGGTTTTCCTTATCCAGGTAAAATTAATTTCTCACTAATATATATATTATATATCTGAGAGGAGTACAAACACAAATAACCAACAGTTTAAGTTTCAGACCAGAAAAACATAGATACTAACACTGATCCCCTGAAGTCTATGTATGGACCTCAGGCTATAAACCTCTGAATGAGGCATTTTTAGTTCTGCTATTAAATTTCATTGGGTTTTACAACATTTTTGGGGAAGTCTATTCCTATAATGTGTCATGTAAATAAAACAAGATTCTGTGGTCAAATAAATTTTAGAAACCCTTCATGGAAAACGGAACTCTCTCTTGGAAGTCTCACTGTGCAGGACTACAGTATTTATCAGAACTTTTAACAAACTAATGAAATTTATTTAACGCAGACATTTTAAAACTTGAGTAACCATGGAAATTTGTTTTTTATAGTCTGTCTATTAACATTTTATGGCACACTATGGCATTAGGGAATACAGTTTAGGAAACACAGTCATTAAAAAATGGAGACTCCTTTGAAAATATTTCTGAAGATAATCAATATTTAGGCTTGAAGTTACTATTTTAAGCATTGCTGCTATTTTTTTTTTTAAGATTTTATTTATTTACTTGACAGAGAGAGAGAGAGAGACAGCCAGCCAGAGAGGGAACACAAGCAGGGGGAGTGGGAGAGGAAGAAGCAGGCTCATAGCGGAGAAGCCTGATGTGCGGCTCGATCCCAGAACGCCGGGATCACGCCCTGAGCCGAAGGCAGACGCTTAACGACTGAGGCACCCAGGCGTCCCAAGCATTGCTGTTATTGCATTAAGTGATGGGAAACACTTGCAAGATGAATCAACTACTGTGTACTGTAGGAGCAGAAAAATCTTCCCTTCTTCCTTTCTAGGTGCTTTGGCTGTTCTAATAATTACGTTGGCATTAGACACATTACAAGAAAAACAAATTTAATTTTGTACATACAAGAGCCCCAAAGATACAAGACTCAAAGACAGGCAATTGATGCTTATTCCATCCCTATGGAATGGGAGAGGGGCCTGGGGCTTCAAAGGGGAGGAGTGTAATTCACAGGACAATAAGAGCAGATGTTTGGTAATAAGATGTTTGCACTGCCATATGAATAGGTCTTTCAGATAAAAAGTTATCTCTCGTAATAGCTCTCTTTCTGGAACAAGCCTCATATCTAAATTATTTGAGGTAGTTAAGGGAGAGGTAAAAGATTTTCTTGAGTCTCCTGGGTCTTGATTGCCTTCAGCTCAAAATAACCCACATGCCTAAGTAGTACATTCTGGGGGCGCATATTTTGCTCCCCTTCAGTATCTACTCTAGCCCATGCTCTGTGCTAAATGTTAGGGGAGGGATGAAACAGGATGACTTGGGAATACAGGAGAAAATGAGATATGAACAAAGCCTGCCAAAATTTGATCCCTCTAGATTCTGGATGTCTACAAATTTGCTGTTTTCCAAAAACAATGAATTACTGGAAAATATAACACATACTGCAATTAAATGTTGAAAAAAAAAAAAAACCCAGAAGGTTGGCTCAGCACAGTGTTGTGTTGGTTTTTGTGGTGGTTGCTGTTTTCTGACACTGTTCTTAGTATGATTATATGGTTGAATGGACATAATTGGGGGGAAGGGAGTGAAGAATCTGTAACAGTACTGTGAAAAGAGAAGGGGATATTGACACGGCATGAAGAAGAGTAGAGATGAGATAATCATACCCCCGAGGATTGCGAAGCCTCTGTGTGTGTGTGAAGCATCTAATGGCTCCAAAATGTGATTATCTTCTGGTACCCACACCACCTGGAATTGCCTAATTGCTATTCTCCAAGTCTCAAAGAAAAAAAATGCGTATGCAAAGACGAACAAGTTGGCAGGGCAGTTTGGAAAGCACGATGGCTCTGCTTGAACAGCAGTCAGAGCTGAGCCATGCAATTTGGAAAGGAAGCCTGTGTTGAATAAACACAATAAACACACAGTTTATTTATTGTTCCAATGTTTCATAAATATTATTTATTTTGGAAGGGGAGCATAATGCCAAAGTAATAGGGAGCAATTAGCACTGCTAGGGAAATAGGATGGAGCCATCCCGAGAAGGGCTGGTGAGGAAGAGAGAAGCTGCATTCTCCTGTAGCATTCACGTGGACATTTCCGTGCAGCGGGAATGGGGAATCAGTCAGGTGAGAGGAACTCATCAGTGACGCCCAGCCACCTCATGGGCACTGACAGTTTAGAAGGTAGGCTGAATTTATATTTGCAGAAAATGTCTTTGGTCCCAATTTCTCTTAGTGTAAAATATGAAGAAGTCTTCCGTGCAGAAGTAGAAACCAAGGCAGATTTTCTACAGGACTGAGTAGGGATTAAAACTTTTCAGACAAAGCTAAGGGCTCAAAAATATGTTTTATTGGTGGCATCTTGTTTTAGAAAAGCAATCTTTGTCATTTTTTCTCAATGAATAAGTTAGCCAAGCAAAGGAAGCAGCCTTAGGTACCATAAAACTAGAACTTTGCTTATGTCACAAAAAAATAGAGCAGGTGGTCTTTGAACAACTATATATTATAATTTGCCAGAGATGAATTGCCACTTAGTTATCAGTTCTGCAATTTGTTTCATTTCAAAACATTTGGGGGGCTTTCATGAAGCCATCTGGGGGACTTGTGAGCAGACTGTGCTCCCTGGGACAGAGGGCTATCTGATGGGTGCTGATGATGAGGGAGCAGAAGGCTAGCAGAGGACAAAGCAGAAGCCGGCACCCTACACCCCCCCCCAAGTGATATGTGTGACATCCCTCAGGCACTGCTGGCTGCCCTAAAGTAAGAACAAAGGGTTAACTGATAGAGATCACAGTCCTGCAGGACAAGAGTCCCTCAGTTTACACGTGTCCTAGTGATTTACAAGGAAGAAGCTTTCTCATCAATAGCCTAACTTCCAGAGACCCATGACTCAGTTTCCTGAAGCCCTAACATTACCACCCCCTCCATAAAATTGAGGGAGGCTGAGGCAGAAGGAAATGTAAATAAAAGTGAATTTCTTTTAAACC
Organism: Ursus americanus; assembly: GCF_024610735.1. NCBI lineage: Eukaryota > Metazoa > Chordata > Mammalia > Carnivora > Ursidae > Ursus > Ursus americanus. Next base: position 27,044,653 of record NC_142164.1, read on the forward strand.
TGCAGCCTATTGATAAGGACACGTGATAGGAGGAATGGAACATTCCTCCAGGAAGCTCCCAACTATCTTACTGTTAATGCCCTACTAGAGTGGTAAACAACCTTAACTTGACAATGGCAAGGCCTCAGGTGGTATCTGTCAGTCTTCTTTAACATATAAAACCTTCCTTTTTCCTTACCTCTTCCAACCCCATAGTATATAATCAGCCACCCCTCCCAACCCTGGGCCCTCAGCTCTTTCTGCCCATGGGTCCTGTCCCCGTGCTTCAATAAACCACCAATTTTGCACCAAAGGCGTCTCAAGAATACTTTCTTGGTCTTTGGCTCCGGACTCCACCCCACTGAACCTCAGCTATATTCCAAATCTACATCACTGAGACTAAGGAGTAACTTTCAAAGTGAGGATAGAAGGGATGCTGAATGATGACCATAGACAAGGTACCCCATGAATTTGACATAAACCGAACAGATGACAATGCCTACATAAAATACGCACATTTTAAGGGTGAAAGAACTATTCCAGTTACCATGCCCAGGTAGCTTTTTACGTAACATTTACTTATATCTCTCTGCGTATGAATTAATAACTCGTGGAATCCCAAAATATTATAATTAATAGATAATGATTGGAGAAACTTTAAAGTGAAATTAAGGGGGCGCCTGGGTGGCACAGCGGTTAAGCGTCTGCCTTCGGCTCAGGGCGTGATCCCGGCGTTCTGGGATCGAGCCCCACATCAGGCTCCTCCGCTGGGAGCCTGCCTCTTCCTCTCCCACTCCCCCTGCTTGTGTTCCCTCTCTCGCTGGCTGTCTCTCTCTCTCTGTCGAATAAATAAATAAAATCTTTAAAAAAAATAAAGTGAAATTAAGACTATGATGCCTGTAGAATAACAAAGTAAATGCAGCAAGTTTTAATAGTACCATTTAGATTACGTCATGAACCTTTAAGAATACACTAAAGCCCGAGATTTCTACAGATTTCCTTTCAGATCCCACATTTGAAGAAAACTTCAGCAATGCCATAACTATTCCCCAAAAGTATACTTAAAAACACATAAGAATAAGGCCATATTTACTTTTTTCCAAAAGGACCTTAGATTTTATCACACTATTTTATCACACTAATGAAGTATCATAATTAAATTGATCTTAAGTTTTGTTTCGTTTTTTTTTTTTTTTTTTCCCCTTAAGTAGGCTACATGCCCATGTGGAGCACAACATGGGGCTTGAATGACAACCCCAAGATCAACCCCTGAGCTGAGATCAAGAGTTGGATGCTTCAGTCGCCTGGGTGGCTCAGTCGGTTAAGTGTCCAACTCTTGATTTCATCTCATGTCATGACCTCAAGGTTGTGAGATTGAGCCCCACATCAGGCTGAAGTCTGATTGAGATTCTCCATCTCTGCTTCTCCACCCTGCTTGTACTCTCTCTTTCTCTCTCACCCTCTCTCTCAAAAAAATAAATAAATAAAATCTTCAAAAAAGAAAAAAACAGCAGGATGTTTAAGTGACTGAGTCACCCAGGTGCCCCAAATTGATCTCAAGTTTTAAAAATGCTTATAATTGCCCAAGTCTTGTGTAACTTAAAACTTCAGCCAGAAGAGTCTACAGCAATAGAAGATGACCTTCTCCTAGTTTCCATGGAAATAACATCAAGGGGAAATAACATCAAGAAAATACATTTATCTATTTTTTAATGGACTTCTGATTCTAAAAGGCTATTGAAAATTATAAAACTAAGGGGCGCCTGGGTGGCTCTGTTGGTTGTGCATCCGCCTCTTGATTTCAGCTCAGGTCGTGATCTCAGGGTCATGGGACTGAGTCCCACAAAGGGCTCTGAGCTCAGCAGGGAGTCTGCTTCAGATTCTTGCTCTCCCTCTCCCTCTGCCCCTCGCCCCCATGCTTGCTCTCTCTCTCTGTCTCAAATAAATAAATTAGTTTAAAGAAGAAAATCATAAAACTAAGATCATAAATGTACTGACTTAAAGAGAAAACAGGGCATCGTCTTCTCCAGAGCAGCAGTTCTCAGAAGGAGGGGTTATTTTACCCTTCTCCCACAGGGAACTATCTAGAGGCATTTTTGGTTGTCACAACTAGGGAGTAGGTAGGGTTTGCCACTGGCATCTAATGGTCAGACCTGGCGAAACTGCTAAACATCTTACAAGTATGAACCTCCCCTAATGGTGCCTCCCTGGCAAATGATCTAGCCCAAACTAGAGTGATCAGGTTGAGAAACCCTGGTCTAGAGGTTTCTGTGTTACTTTCACTTCATAACGAACGGGATATTTAAAATATTGTAATGCGGGTGGGATCGATTTTTATAATGAGGAAAATAATAGAAAACAGTGGCAAAAATTCAGACTTAACCGTTCAGATAATAGGTTCACATAATTGCTTTGCCTTTTACTAGATATGTGACCTTAATTAGGTTACAAAACCTCTCTATATCTTAGTTTCCTCTTTAAAAAAGAATTTTGTGTGAATTAGGAAATGATGCACGTGAAAGGATTCAGCATAGTACATGACAAATATAAAACGTTCGGCGCATATTGTGAATAAATGAAATAAATATTAATTTATTTCTAAAATAAACACTATTTCATTTAAAGGTTATGTCAGACTGGCTGAAAGAGAAAGTATGCTAGTCACTTTAGTGCTAATTTCTTTGACACCTTAGAGGAGACCTTTGGAGATACATAATGGTGAAAATAGCAAAGGTCAAGTGCTTTCTAAATAGTCGTCAGTTGTATGAACTGTGGCATTTTTTTAAATTAACAATGAAGAAAATGCCCCTTTTCAGAATAAGAAGCTGTTTACACACGGGCCACGATTCAAACAAAAGAGTTCAAAGAGATTTTTGCCTCCATCTGTAATGCAATATAAAAGGTAAGCTGAAGAACAAGTCAACGTTTGATGGATGGGCTCATTTGTGGTTTGAAAACTAGTTATTCAGGATCAAATCACAAGTGGGATATTCTCAGGCAGGGGTGCTTTTAGTTACATAGAGACTGCTTGAGATTCGTCATCATAGTCCCACATAATTCACTGCCTTTGGAGTACAGTGGGAATTGCTAACAGCTGTGGGCGAACTCATTATGGTAGCTCTCTCTAAACAGCATATCAAACTCTTTTTACCAGTTATATTGCTTACCCTTTTGTCCCTGGGCCTTTGTGTTATGAAATCTTCAATTTTCAGTGCAAATATTTTGGGCTTCCTATCTATCATAAATTACAAATTCTATCAAAATTTCAATTGCAAAGTATTTTAACACTAGTAAGCAGACGATGCACTGGGCAATTATGGCCCATGTCATTTAGTTTGTTTTAGGAAATGTCCTAATATACCTTAACAAGTGATGAAAAAAAAAAAAAAAAAAAGACCAGCCAGGCATCTGATCATTTTCATACAATACAGCGATATTACTACTTAATTACTTGAGTCAAATGGTTATGTATGTTTTACTCTGCGCCTGGCTGAAAAGGAAACATGCTGCTCCGGCTTCCTCAGAGAATGATATAATGACATTAACAAACTGTTCTAGAAGGATCTTCATGGAAAATTATTTTCTATCCCCAATCTGCTCCTCATTTCTTTGGAGATTTCTCCATGGTAACTCCAATACTTATTAGGATAAAAAGAAAAGCAATGGTAGTAATTCCTTGGTCATTAAAACAGCACATGCTTTAATACAATTTTCATTCTCACATCGTCAAATTCACTGCTCATATATTTCCTCTTTGGTCTAAACTCTCAAGACTAAAACATAATTAACTATCTGGAATTACCCCAAATGTACTACATCCACTCAGTACCAAGAAATTGATGGCTGTGTTTATTCTACGGTTAATCTCATTCATCCTCTATGATTCCACAAGTGAAAAGAAGCATTACATTAACGCCACCCTTGAACAAATTTTGTTCAGGAGACTTCTGAATAGAAGCAGTTATGTGTGATTCAGGCATCTGAGCAAATGTTCAAGCTCCACTGACCCAAAATATTTTCTCTGTGTTTGTTTTTACAACCACTTGGTAACATAAACTATTTATATCTTTAAAATTTTCAATACATTTTGAGATGATCTTAGAGACTTGGACATACTGGTCTATGGTAGCTTTGTGATCAGTCTTGTTTGTTTCAAGTACTATGTTGAAGATTTTGGAAGGCTTCCAGAATAAATAATAGAAATAATACCTTCTAGCACTGACTCTCTCTCCTTGGGCCATATGCTCTCTCATGTTTAAGAGCAAATTGCTTTACACTAAGCACGGCCTGCAATTACAGCTTGGAGAATGAATGCATTGTATGCTCCTTTGACATGCTGCTAAAGTCCCATGTATTATTATTTTCAAATCAGTGAATAAATGGAAAATTTCTATGCATCAACGATTTTTAGTTCAGAAAGAACAACATACCTAAAAATAAAGCTTGTGCCAATGCGTAGATTTTGGCAAGTCTCTGAGTTAAAAGAATAGTGACAGCAGTGATTGGAAAATGGAAGGGAATAATTAAAGTTATTTATAGGCATATATATTATATAAATCAACCTATTTAACTAAGTTTTGAAATCATATGAAAACCTAAACTTGGTTCTATGGTAAGTAGCTTTGCTACTATGTAATATTATTTTTCTATTGTAATGTCTAATTAACTGGGAAACTAAAAGTAGTACATAATCAAGCTTCACATATTCAATGGATGATTGATTGCATCTGATTCAAACCCAGCTCAGGAATCATTTCCTCCTGTTATTTCACATACAGTACTAGAATGTGAAAAGTATAGAAAGGACAGATTTGCTTTTTCCTGTAACTTGTAGAGAGATTACTATAACAGATGGGAAGTATTTATTTTAGAAAATCAAAGCATTTTATTTTTCAAACAACAATATATATAATAAACATATAACCCCCCCCCACTATGAGTAATTAATATTTTGGCATAATCAGACACCAATTTTTAAATACAGAACAAACTTTATTAAACCTTCTTCTTGATCAAAAATTACAATAGAGTATATTTTCAGCCATTTCAGAATGGTTGATTTTAGAGGATTCTATGAAAATAGTGCTGTTGGATAAAGGTACAAAATTGGGAGAAAGGCCAGTCTTGTGCACAGAAGGATTTTGATTTGACTAGGGAATTAGTACTATCTAGCTAAGCTTTGCAAAACCCAAGGAATCATTTGAATTCTTATAATTGAGAGAAAAAGCCATGATTAGGAAGAGATGACAGAACCATTACACATGCACACACACACACACACACACACACACACACACAAAGAAGAGACCAGAATTCAGAATGCTGTGATCAAAAGAACATCGAGGATGGTTTATGAAAATTTCAAAACAAAACCTAATATCCCGGAAATTTCTCTTTAATACATATCACAGTGCCCTACATAAACTAACTCTCATTAGAACAGAAATTCTGTTGAGGGCAAGGGTCTTGGTTGTGCTTGAATAGCATAATGTAATTCAAAGTATAGATAATATGCCTTTAAATGAGTTTAAACGCAGAGGTGTGCTAGAACTAGTTCAAATCAACTCATGATAATTAAATGGTAAATTTTCATGAAATTTGTGACTATGTTCCCGTTATGTAAAATTAGAATATGTAGGAGTGACATCAGCAAAATGGCAGGGTAGACAGTTCTAAGCTCTCATTCCTCCACAGTAACACCAAAAAAACAAGCACCGTCAAAACCTACTTAACCGTAATTCTGCAGAAGAATCAACAGTTTACAGAAACCAAACAAACACTAAATCAGGAAAAAAACAACTTATAAATGGTAGCAAATCTTTGTGGCATTTTACTTGCCCTCCCCCCATTCCCTCACCAGCTTGACAGCAGTTTTGAAGATGACAGCCTGCTTTCCCAGTGCAGGATCCTCTCTCAAGTTACAAAGGAAGCACAGCAGGCCTTACAAATTATTGTGTATGTTGGCTTTAACCAGTCCAGGGATTACCTGAAGTATTATCATAAGTTATTTGTCCCTGTTTCGCCAAGCTCAGAACTAACCCAGGCCATAAAAGTGGCAGTCATTTCTTAAAAACTTTGCAAGGTGAAAGAACAACCCTCAGAAGCCTGGGTCAAAAGACTGAAGTTGAGGAGTGCCTGAGTGGCTCAGGGGGTTAACAGTCTGCTTCGGCTCACGTCATGATCTCAGGGTCCTAGGATCAAGCCTTGCATCAGGCTTCCTGCTCAGTGGGGAGTCATCTTCTCCCTCTGCCTCTCCCCTCACATGCTCACACGCTCTCTCTCCCCCTCTCTCTCGAATAAGAAAGAAATTAAAAAAAAAAAAAGATTGAAGTTGAGACATAAAATAGACCACCTGATGTCTGGAAGGAAAAGCTAGGTGGAGTTTCTTAAAAAAAAAAAAAATGGTCATTCAAAAGCACCCACATTTATAGGGAAATTTAGAAAGTTACAAGCAAGAACAGGGTAAGATACATATACACATTAGACCTGAGAAGACACCAGACTTATGCCTTGACCTGATCCCTAGGTACAGCACAAGCGTGGATAACTGTTGGAAAACTCTAGTAGACTGACAATCTGCAAGGAATGAGAGAGGTGCTTTCTTTAGTTCCTGACATTCAAGGAAATTGCTATAAATATTAGTTGAGCACAATCAAAATGAACAGACAACTCAGTAATCATACACAAGGAATATAGACTTTTCCAAAATAGTTTTGAAAAGTCATTAGTCAAATAGACTACTACAATCTTCAACAATTAAAGAACACAATAAACCTGAGGGAAGAATTTCGTTTCCAGATTTACCATAATTTAATATCCACATGTTCAGTTTTTAACAAAAAATAACAAGGCAAACAAAAAATTAAGAACGCATACTCATTCAAAGAAACAAAATAAATTGACAGAAACCATCCCTAATGAGGCCCACATGCTGGAATTACTAGGCAAAGATTTTTATAACGACTTTTTTAAGTAAGCTCACACAGCCAAAAAGGACAAAAAAGTAAATGAAATCAAGAAAATGATGCAAAAACAAAATGAAAATATCAATAAAGAGAATCACATTATAAAAGTAACCCAACAGAAATTCTGGAGGTGAGAAGTAAAATGAATGAAATGAAAGAAATCAGAGAGGTGTTTATAGCAGGTTATATTGGGCAGAAAAAAGAATCAGTAACCTTAAAGATAGGACATTCGATTAATGTGTTTGAGGAGCAGAAAGAGAAAAAATAAAGAAAAGTGAAAAGAGCCTAAGGGAACTTTGGAACACCATATGCATTATAGGAATCCCAGGAGAAGAGAGAGAAAGGAGCAGAAAGAATATTTGAACATATAATAGATGCATACTTCCCAAATTTGATGAAATAAATCTATAGATCCAAGAAGTTCAGCAAAAACTAAGTAAGATAAACTTAGGAATCCACAAGAGAAACAATATCAAATTGTCCAAAAACAGAAACAAAATAAGCTCTGTTGAAAAGAAAGCCGGGGGGGGGGGGGGGGGAGGAAAGAAGGAAAGAAAAGACAACCTACAGAATGGGAAAAAATATTTTGAAAGCATATCTCTTATAGGGGTTTAATATCAAGAACATATAAAGAACTATAACTCAACAACAGAAAGACAAACAACAACATTTAAAAATTGTCAGAGGACTTGAGTAGCTATTTCTCCAAAGGAGATATAAAAATGGCTAAAAGGGCATCTGGGTGGTGCAGTCAGTTAAGCAGCTGACTCTTGGTTTCAGCTCAGGTCATAATCTCAGGGTCCTGGGATCCAGCACCAGGTGGGGCTCCCTGCTCAGCCCTGAGTCTGCTTCAGGATTCTCCCTCTCCTTCTGCCCCCCCCCTTGCTTGTGCTCTCTCTCTCTAAAATAAATACATAAATCTTTTAAAAAATAAAAAATAAAGATCACCAATAAGCATATGAAAAGATTCTTAACATCATCAGTCATTAAGTAATTACAAATCAAAACCACAAGAACACTACAATGGCTGTGATTAAAAAAAAAAAACCATGAAATAGCAGTTTCAGAAATATAAACATGACCTAGCAATTCTACTCTTAGGTATATATACCCAAAAGAATTGAAAATAAGGACTCAAATACCTGTACACCAGTGTTCATTGCAGTATCATTTACAATAGCCCAGAGGTGGAAACAGCCTAAGTGTTCATCGACAGATAACTGGATGAACATAATTGATTACATACATACAACAGAATATTATCCAGCCATAGAAAGGAATGAACTTTGGAATATACTACAGCATGGATGGATTGAAAATATTATGCTATATGAAATGAATCTGATATAAAAAGAAAAATATTTTATGATTCCACCTATTTGAAACATCTAGAACGGGTAAATTCAAGAGACAGAAATTATGATAGAGGTTATTAGGAGCTAGGGGAGGGGAAATGTGAAGTTATTGCTTGATGGGTACAAAAAGTTTCTCTTCGAGCTGATGAAAAAGTTTTAGAAACTCAAATAAGGGATGAGGGGTAAGTTACAACAACATTATATGCCACAGAATTACACATTTAAAGTGATTAAAATGGTATAGTTTATGTCATATATAACACAATAAAATGACTATAATACCCACAGCAATAAAAATAAAAACCATTAAATAATATATAATGTACAATTTAATTTATATTAAAATTAAAGGTAAAACTTGATTCAGCTCCAATATGTAAAGAATGTGGAAGTTGCCATCCCATCCTTACATGAATAAGCTAACTATCTTAAAATCAACTTTTCTTAGACTAATCATTGAACTGAGGTAGCAGGAAAAACCTTTACTCTGAAATCTGGAGAGTCAGGCAAACCCAGAAAGTCATAAACAAGATATGCTTACTTGATGCAGAAGATGCTGGAACTGTAACTGGTAGGAATACTTATGCGGCAACTTCGATGAATTGTTGGAGGTAGAATATTGACTAGTGTGGGAGTGAGAAACTGCTGGGAGCCACAGTCTGAGAAGGAGCCCCACACTTTCATTGTTTTTAACTTCTAGTAATCCTACCATGTTCTCCTGGTGAAAATCCCAAAAGATCCCCTAATGGTTCTGGCGGGAAGACAGGAAAATTAATTGTTGTAAAATACACAATAAGGCTTATTCGTAAGAAATAGTATTTCACAGAAAAAGACTTTACCAGAATCCTATGCCAGGTAAAGAAAGGACATTCCTTCTACCCCAACCTTCTGTAACTTTTCTGTTATCTAAGAGGGAGAGAACAATAGCAGCAGAGAAACACTTGTGAAAGTTATAATCTGGAGACATGGGACAATAAAATATTAAGGTGTACAGAACTTCCCATCACATCCACAGGGCTCTACTGCAATAATAGTGGACTGCAGATGAAAGAGTTGAAAGACACAGACTCTATGAGTATGAGTACTTGGGGAATTCCAAAGTAAACAAGGGAGACCAGAACAAGGGCACTAGAGAAATACGAAGCCTTGGGCACATACACCTAAAGAAAACATTAAACAAGAAACATTAAATACTCTAATAAAAGCCTAGTAATTAGATGAACATGAATCTTCATATTAAAGGACTATTTACCTCAATTCCTACTACTTGATACAAAATGTCCAGTTTTTTAAACAAAAAAAGGAATTCCAAAAAGCGAGAAAAAAATACAGACTGAAAAGACAAAGCAAGCATCAAACTACACTGAGATGTGAAACAGATGATGAAATTATCATATAGGAAAGTTAAAATAATGATGATAAATATATTAAAGGCTCCAATGGAAAAAGTAGATAGCATGCAAGAGCATATGGGTAATATAAGCAGAAGACGGAAATTCAAGGAACTAAAAAAAAGAAAATGCTAAAGATCAAATACCATATAAGCAATTAAGAATTTCTTGGATGAGCTAATCAGTAGACTGGACATGGCTGAGGATGGAAGCAGTGAGCTTACATATAGGTCAATAGAAACTTCCCAAACTGAAATAAAGAGTAAACAAATAAATCCCCAGAACATCCAAGGTCGGTGGGATGAATTTCAAAGTGTGTAACATACACGTATACTTGAAATAACACAAGGAAAAGAACGAAACAATTCAGAAGAAATACACAAAGAATTAATAACCAATAATTTTCTGAAATTGACGAGAAAGATCAAACCACAGATACAGAAGACCAGAAAAGACCAAGCAGGATAAATACCAAAAAATTGACATCTAGGTATATTATATTCAAATCATACAAAACCAAAGACAAAGGCAAAAATTTTAAAGAATTTGGAGCAGGGGTAGGAACACTACCTAAAGAGGAACAGAAAGAATGACAAGAAACTGCTCTTTAGAAATGACGTAAGCAAGAAGAAAGTGGTGTGAGAAGAAAAAAACAAAAACAAAAAGCCACCAGCCAAGAGTTCCGTATCCAGTGAAATCATCCTTCAAATGTTAAGGAGAAATACTCTCTCAGAGAGGCAGAAACTGAAAGACCTATGAAAAATAAACTTCTCTACATAAATTTCTATTGCAAACTATTGTTCAACAACGGCTCATCATTTGGCATAACGTGCTCCACTTAATAAATGCTAATTTAATAAACTCATAATATGCAGTTAAATTTTAAAGTGATGGATTCATTCTGTACGACACTGTAATAGTAAACACATGATACCAATGATCATCAAAATTATAGAACTTTACATCTTAACGAATAAAACAATTTAAAAAACCATTCAAGAGGTTGGGAGATCTCAGATGAAATGCAGAATGTGACAGAAGAATCTAAATGTATAAAAACTCACTTAAAGAGACGGAGAATAAGGAAGTGCCCTATATAAGTTTGAAAATTAATGGAATCTGAAACCAATCTACAACATATCTAGGAAATGAACAACAAAATTAATGAGTGGTGAATGATGGGTGCCAGGTTTCTCATTATTGGAGTAAGAGGTTACAGATAAATAAGGAGAGGAAGCTAGAATCATTTATATGCTATGGACTAGAGTAGGAGACAGGTAACTAAACATACATTTATTTCCTTGCTCTATTAGCTGAGGGGACCTAGACTTTATAGTTGTAATTATCCCACTTACACCCAAGATTTTAATTTCTTGCACTAGTCTCCAATAAAAGAAACCAAGACTCCTCAGAGCAATGGCTGATTCTAGGACCAGAACAGGAAGTACACATGACAAATGTGGAACATCTTGTGTGCTAGAAAGTTAGACAGTGGCAAACAAACAAATGCCTCACAATATGTGCAAAGGCCAGGAATCAACTGAAAGAGCTTAGTTGGCCAAGCTGGAAAAATTCAAGCAATAACAACAACAAAAAGTAGTACTGAATTCTAACAAAGATGTAGAATAAGTATACGTGAGTCCATACTTATGTAAACCAATAACTTACTAACTAACTAACTAACTAACTAAATAGGAGAGAAGAGACAAATCTAGCACGGAGAAGAATTCCGAATATTTTTTTGTAGATACTCCATCCTTAAGGAAAGGAAGTATAATTCCTCATTCTCTTTAAGTGTGGGCTGCCCACAGGGACTGATTTCCAGAATACACTATGGAAAAGAGGAAAAAAGGGTAACTTTAGGCTGGAGAAATCCGATAAACACCTTTTCAGCCAGGTGAATCAAGATGAACATCAACAGTGATAAAGCATATTGACAACACATTCCTTTGATATGATGTGATAAAATGGTACATTAACCGTATGGTCCTAGCAGAAACACACAGCCATAATCTAACCAGGAGAAAAAAAATAAAACAAATCCCCAAAAAGGTGAATTCTTGATTGCCTTCATTTTTTATTCCCTTTGGATGCCTGTGGGATTTTTTAAACATGTAGTCCCACAAATTCATCAGGTTTTGACATCTAGGGATCATTCTTGTTCATTTTTTCCTGGCACCTGGTGAGAGAACTCAAGTCTACAGATTCAAATACTCCTGTATTTCAGAGCAGTTTCATTCCATCATAAAGTTAAATATGCATATATTTTTTTTCTGTTTCATTTATTCTGCTTAATTCAGAAAAACCGATCCAGTTTTAAGGGCTTCACTTTTTGGCTTTCATATGAAACTTCTAATTAGTTGTTCCTCTACGTAGGTTTTTAAAGCATTGCCTATAACTTTCGTAGGTCTCATTCTTCATGTCTCTTAGTACTCTACAATGATGTAAGTTGAGTCTACACTTCATTGAACCGAAACCGACATGGGAAAAAGTAGAATCTGCTTCTTTTGTTTTCACAATCCATTCAATACCACTGAAACACAATAAACACTTGGATACTTCATGATTCACCTGCCATTACTGACATTGCTTAACATCTGCAAAGCTGAAACTCAGGTGTCACCTTGTAGCGTTTCCAATGTGTTTAGCCTTGCTGCCAAGTCATTTCTCTTAGAAAACAGACTGAACGGTTAAAGACTAACAGACATTTAAGCGTACTGGTTTTTGTGCTTTTTTTTTTTTTTTAAAGATTTTATTTATTTATTTGACAGAGATAGAGACAGCCAGCGAGAGAGGGAACACAAGCAGGGGGAGCGGGAGAGGAAGAAGCAGGCTCATAGCTGAAGAGCCTGATGTGGGGCTCGATCCCGTAACGCCGGGATCACGCCCTGAGCGGAAGGCAGGCGCTTAACCGCTGTGCCACCCAGGCGCCCCTGGTTTTTGTGCTTTTAATGCAGTGTCATCCACAAAGCAATGCTTTCTTCCTCTTGCTTTGATTTCCACACTCCCAAGTATCATCTGTATAATTTAAGGGGCATTAACAATTAAAGGTGCTCTTTCCCCAAATTCTCCATGTGTTTATTTTACAAAAATGTGACAGATCATGAAACTGTCTTTCAGTTTGATCCTACACTTTCAGAATCTGTGGTTTTGGCTTGTGGTCTTTCCCTAATTATACTATATATGTTGTTTTCTTCTTTGCTTGTATCTCTTCCCGTGAGAACTTATGAAATCATAATGAAACTCCACTGTTTTCATGTATATGTACATGTGTATGAAATATAAGTATACCGATGAGATATGCCTATGTCATTTTATATACTCATGTGCATATATATTTCATTAAAGATTTCTTCTTAACTCATTACTTTTTTTTAAGACAGAAAGATTTTCTTTATTAATGACCTCAATCAAATTTCTTTAGATAGAGAAGTTTCGAACTCGAATACTTAAGAGAAAACCAGTTAAGACTCCATTATCCTACAACTCAGTAGCAGTAACATAGAGCCAAGCGAGGCAGCTTGGAAAAGATGGGGGAAGGGAAGGGGACTGAGGGAGGGAAGGTAAAGAAAAGGAATGAAGTTGATGAAGTGGAATTCTTTTTTTAATTGTTGAGAACAATGACGTTCTAGCAAGCACAGCTTGTTTCTGCAAATTATTTTCCGAATGGGTACAAAATGGGACCAAAACAGAGAATCCCTTCAGAACCTAAAGAGGTGCAACACGAAAAGCTAAGATTATCCAGCAGCAAGTACTGCAGCCCTCAGTTGCCAGCTGCCTCCTGCTCCTGTTCCCAAGAGTTAGCAGGATGAAAATGCCTTCCCCGTGATTGTTTTCATTTCTTTTTTCTCAGCATCTGGGCATGCATGGCTCAGCATCTTGAGGAGGTCATATGTGTTTGCCCAAATACGTGTGTGAGCACTTGATGCAGTAGTGCAGATAGTCCTGAAACGTGTGGATCAGGTTGATGGCGTCGTCTCCACTGGCACTGGCGTGGCAAGGGAACAGCACGAAGGTGACACAGCCAATATTGTTGCCCACGGCAGCACTGATGTCTTTCAGCTCCAGAGGAGGTTCCCTGTGGCGAAAGAGGACCGCCGGGGCTGTGGGGCTGGCTCTGTGTCCTTCTTTGAACTCCAGCATGAACACTTTTCCAATGACCACACTGTTGTCATCCTTAAACATTGTGCTGAAGACTACTGTGACTCTGTCCTTTTTACACTCACCATGCATGGTCTCATCACCCCTATAATGCATAACTGCCCTGTTCCCTCCTGCCTTGCCCTCTTCTTGGAATGGGAAGAATTTCTCCGAGGTGGAGGCGAAAACAATTTCATTTCAACACAGCAGCTGGATACAGAATGGAATACTTGGATGCTGGCAGATTTTCAAGGTCATAGAGCAAAGAGACATTGTATCCTCATTCCTGAATTACTAAGAAACACCGTCTTTAATAACTCATCAGCACCATGTGCCTGAAATTCCTTGTAGAATTTCAAAGAAATACTGACCACCAGGATTAGGATTTGAAATATTATAGAGGACTCCATCGAAATTTGCAAATGTTACTTCTACTGCTTCTGGTTTGTTACTGGGCTCTGCAATCATGAACTTGAGTACAAGTGTCTCCTCGATGACGCAATCGTTCACCTGGTCATGCAGGATCAGGACCGCAGCTACCTCCACCCCCACCCCCACAAGCCTGAACCCACCTGCCAAACCACCACCGCTGCCTCACCAGCAAGCTTGGTCCCCGCCAAGCTCCCGGCTCTATCTGGCCACTTCTGCTCTTACACCCACTTCCGCGTGCTGCCCAGATGTGTGGCCCCGCAGTGCCATTTCTGCTCCAACCCCTCGTGAACATGCACGCAGGACTAACTCATTACTTTCTTGTCATAAATCATTGCTACGTGTCCAAGATACATTATTCAATGAAAGAAGCAGGCTACAAAATAGCGTAGGTATACTTTAAAGGAGACTACAGTAAGTTCCACTACCATTTTAATAGTTGCTTTATCTTGGTGGTAAAATTGTTTGTGGTTACAAATAATATTGTCTAAAATTTTATGAAAATTTATCAATATATATATCTGTGTGTTTATACACGTATTTTTCTTTACAATAACTAAACAATTTCTTGTTCTCATGGAGCTCATATAGCAATGTTTTGTAGACCAAATTGATAAACAAGTAACTTTATTACATGTTATAATGCAAGTATTACAAGAAAATTACAAAGATCTATCAAGGTTCAAAACAGAGGATTACTACTGAAAAGTTGTTCAACTAAACTTTATAAATCTATATACAATTCAAATGAATGCTGTAGTAAATTTTGTAAAGAAAAGAGAAAAAAAATCCTTTGTATGATGGGAACCATTATCACATAGAATGTTAGGAAAGTTCATGATTTTGAATATTAATTGTCTTTTAATATGAAGACAGGTGCAATACCCATGCCTCTTTCAAAGGTCCACATATAGCCTTAATCCTCTGCCACAGTCACCCTATGACACCCACAATATGAAGAACTGCCTGTTCTGGTTTGACAAAGCTTAACTTTGTATGTAAGGACTGGCGAACATGTTTATAGGTATTCTTGCCTGATCCCTGAGTCAAGTGAACTGAAACTGCCCCAACTGCCTCCTTATGTCTGGTTCCAACCATAGTTCCTAACTCAACTCTATACCTTCTGCCCAGGTACCAGCTGTGAACCCTGACAGCAATCATGAACTATTCTAACCTAATTTCTGCTTAGTTGCAACCTCACTATGCTGTGACTGTTTCCACCCACATTTCACCCCAATTCTCTTCTCCACGCCATCTCTTTTACATACACATACACACAAACTCTGTACACATAATCACATCTAAATCTGTTGCCCATAGACAGTTTCATTTTTTGAAAGCCATCCCAAGAATCCCAAGTCCTGACTGTGCTTTCCAGACAGTTTAGCCCCTTTACTCCACCATCGAAACTTGTAGTTAAGGAAACATCATTATTCTCCTGTCTCTTGAAAGCTCTAATGCTCTACCTTGGCTGGTAGAGTCTGGTTTTGGGATGATTTTAACATCATTTATCTCTTACTAGGTATACATATTCATTTAAAAACTATTTTAAGGATATTTTGAACCTCAAAGTCAAGAGCCTTGTTTCTAACCCATTACTTACAATACAATAGCCTTTCTGCAGTTTTATTTGAAGCAAGGAGATCTTGGATGATCTGTATGTTTGTTTGGCTTTTGTTGAAAGTGTACATTGGAAGGTGGAAATAAATGTCACGTATTTATTTTGTACTTCTACAAGTTTCTCTACCTTTGCCGTCTATGTTTTGGAAATACCTCATTTTCTCTGATTGTGTTTTATTTTTAATTGGGAAACACCCTCAGAGAGCTATTCTTGGCAATCTTTTTCTCCTTTAAGAAGGAGATGCAGTTGTGGACTACTACTTCTTCGAGTGTAAAATAACGTCAACATGCCTTATTTTCTCCTCTGGTCTCTCTACATGTCTATGCAGATGAGTCACCTTTGCTATTAAAATTTTGGATCCAAAATTCAAGGTATAGCAACCGGAGATTCAGACGTTCAGAGCAAATTAAGATGCGGTTTTGTTTGGTAAATAAATAACGTGAAAAATAACTATGCTTTGCATTTCTTACTAGGAGTAATTGGGATTGAATGGCTTACTCACCTGTTAGCAGATACTAAAATCACATATATTTAATGTTCTTAAATTTGTCCATTACTAGAATACTATGCCTATTATAGGCCCTAGATAAAAAATTATATTGTACTTCATATAAAGTTAGACTAATTTATATAAAGCTCAACACATATTTTGTACAATTTCAAATTCTGTGCAAATGTGATTTTAATATAGTGTTGGGCCATAAATCTATTTTTTCAATCCCGACAACAAGTCTATGAATTGGTATGAGGCCACTTCCATGTGACAATAAGTAACAAGGTCTGCATGAAAATAATGCATTTCTAGATTTATTAAAATTTATTCCTGCATGGTGAGGGGGGAATATAAAGACAATGTATGGATTATGAAGTGAGGTATAAAACAGATGAGATTAGGTAGTTCAAGAAAAAATTAATAATGACTCACTTTACCCTTTTAAACTTCATGCAAACATGACCTAGTCTCCAAATTTTCACACTTGTTTTCTGTCCAACTTAGACCTTCCTTCTGGGGCTAGGAGTACTACCCTCCGAGAAAGATCTTTCTTATATTGATTTCCCCTTCAACCGATGCTTCCATACAAATTATCCTTCCTATATACAGGTGGTTCAATTTCTTCCTCATCTTTCCTGACTGCAGAAGGACTGTAGATATAGTAGCAATAAAGGGCAGATATTATCCCCATTCCATGGATGAGGAAGGAAAATGAGGCTCAAAGAGTTTATTACTCTAAATTAAAGAGCCATTAAAAAAGAATATTCAAAATTCAACTGTGAGGCCCCTACTCTGGAGACCATGTGAAAGACCAAGTAAGTTAACATGACCCTTGTGTGGGAGGCTCGAGATGGTTTTAAACTGGTATGTTAGCCCACATTCAATCATTATGCAATTTGTCAAAATTTTAGTTGTGTCACACTTTAGTACTTCCATGGCACCTTCCTCTTCCTCCCGTGAAAGAGTTGATGTCTCTTGTCTTTCCTCAGAGAGTCTTGTCATTTTTTGGAAATAAAATTTCTCAATTTCTCATTTGCCTTGTGAGCTTAGCTCTCTGGTGGTTTCAAGAAGAGTTATGATTTTGCAAATTATTTTGCATTTTTTTCATTATGGAAATAGACAAAATTCTCTTCCAAAAATCTCTATCCCAAGCAGAAACAGAAACAGCAGTTCACAATTGATTATATAATGTAAAAATTATAACACTGTATTTTGTAGTTTAAAACAAAAGAAATGTAATTATAGTATTACAAGTTTTCTTTATCTTACCATGAAGAGAAACTATTAATTTTAAGTATACTATAATAAGTTAAGAACGTCTATTTTAATTTTTTAAGCAGCAACCTAAAAACGAAGGCAAAGATGTATGTCTCAAGGCCCACTAGAGGAATTAAAATGAAATATTTTAATCCAAAGTAAAGAATGCAAAGGACAAGAAAAACAAATTACATATCGGAAAGTTGTTTCGTTGTTTTTCTTTTCTTCTAGGTAGCAAAACAGTAACCTTAATACAACCATATGGATTATTAGATTAAATGCCCAAAGTTTAAACATTCCATTTCAAAGGCAGATATTGCCTGGCTGGATAACAAAGAAAGACTAATATATGTTGCATACACGACATTTACTTTAAATATAAGAAATGAGGAAAAAAGAGAAAAGCTGAAAGCATTCCATTCATGTGAAAGTCAAAGCTAAGAAAGTTTAAGAGTTTAGGGGTGCCTGGGTGGCACAGCGGTTAAGCGTCTGCCTTCAGCTCAGGGCGTGATCCCGGCGTTATGGGATCGAGCCCCACATCAGGCTCCTCCGCTATGAGCCTGCTTCTTCCTCTCCCACTCCCCCTGCTTGTGTTCCCTCTCTCGCTGGCTGTCTCTCTCTGTCTAATAAATAAATAAAATCTTAAAAAAAAAAAAAAGAGTTTATACTAATACCAGATAAAGAAGACTTCAAGAGAGGAGCAAAACCTCAGAGTTTTTGCCAGTGATAAAAACTGACACATCACAAGGAAACAAAAAATAATCATAACTTTCAATGTTCCTAATAACACATAAAGAAAAAAACTGACAAAAGTAAACCAAAAATAGATAAAATCTATTACATAACTCAAAATTATAGCACTCCTCTCTCATTCATTGATAGTAACACTATGTATTCACCTAGTTTACATTATTTAAATACTAACCTCAAAATTGAATGATACAAATTTCTTTTCAAATGAACATGACGTGTTCACCATCATAGACCATGTAGTGGGCCATAAAACATGCCTCAATCATTTCAAATTTTATAATCTCAGACTATATTCTCTAACTCAAGGATATTAAACTAGAAACCAGTACCAAAAAAGATCTAGAATTTCCACAATTATTTGGAAGTTAAACAACATATTTTTAAATAACCCATGAGTGAAGCTAAAGGAGTGAGTGTTTAGATGGAAAGCTATGCCTTAAATGCTTATATCAGAAAAGAACAATTAGCACAAATCAGTGATCCAAGCTTTTACCTTATAAAACTATAAGAAGACGAAACTGAATTCAAAGTAAAGGAAAGAATATAAAAAAAATAACAAGAGCAGAAATCAATGACATGGAAGATGGACAAACCAAAGGGACAATCAATTAAGGCAAAGTTAGTTCTTTTAAAAGATCAACAAGATTGATGCACTTTTAGAAAGGCAGAGAATAGCATAATGAAGACACAAATTTACAGTATCAAGGAAAAAAGGCACTATTTCTGCAAATCATTTAGATTTTTAAATTATGAATGAATATTAATAATTGTATGCCAATAAATTCAAACATTTAGATAAATTGGAAAAAATCCTTTAAAGACACCAATTACCAAGTTTACTAAAGTGGAAATAAAAAATCGAATAACCTTTACATATTAAAATAATTAAATCAATGAAATACTCTTCAATAAAGGAAACACCAGACCCAGATGGCTTCATGTGAATTGTACCTAACACGTTTAAGTCCAAAACTACAAAATTACTTCAGAAAATAGGGGAGACAACACTTTCTAAATTGTTTTATGAGGATGACATATTCCTGATGATAAAATCAGAAAAATACATTACAAGAATAGAAAACTACAGACAAATGTCCTTATGAACTAAGACAAAAAATACTTAACAAAGCATTGATAAATTAAATCTAGCAGTCTATCAAAAGGACGATACACCATTCCTATGTAAAGTTTATTTCAAGAATTCAAGGTTGGTTTCACATTTGAAAGTCTATCCATGCAATTTATTACATTAACAGAATGAAGGATAAAAATATATGGTCATCTCAATAAATGTAGGAAAATTATTCAACAAAATTCAATAGTATCCATGATAGAAGCTCTTAACAAACTAAGGATAAAATAGAAACTATTTAATCTGAAAGATGTATCAATGGAAAACCTACAACAAACATAATAATAATGAAATATTGAATGTGCTCCCTGGAAGATGCAGAAAATGACTATGATTAACCCACTTTAACCATGTCTATTGAACACTGTACTGGATATCATAGTCATAGTAACAAGACAATAGAAATAAAACACGTAAATACTGGAAAGGATAAAATAAAATTGTTCTTTAACAGCAGAGGACATGACTATGTAACAACTTTCTAAACAACTATAAAAGACAGTGCTATAAGTTAATGTACCAAGATTACAAAATATAAGGTCAAAGCAATAACATAAATTCTATTTCTGCAAGGTACAGCAAATAAAATGAAATGAAAATATTATTTTAAATACTATAAATTATTTAACAGTAAAAATCAAGGTATGTCCAAAACTCGTACACTAAAACCTGACTTTAAATTATAGG
Source organism: Ursus americanus (assembly GCF_024610735.1). Taxonomy (NCBI): domain Eukaryota; kingdom Metazoa; phylum Chordata; class Mammalia; order Carnivora; family Ursidae; genus Ursus; species Ursus americanus. Next base: position 27,064,855 of record NC_142164.1, read on the forward strand.
CAGAAATTCAAGAGTCGTATAATAGCCAAAACAATCTTGAAAGTAAGTACACATTTTGAGCCCTTGAACAATATATTTCAATTCAAGGCTACTCTCTAACTACACTAATCAAGATAGTGTGATAGTGACACAAAGATAGATAAATAGATCAGTGGATCAGAATAGAGTGGATTGTTTCAAAACAGTTCTCATCATAATTCCATCAGGATTACATTTTTTATACAGGATAAAAACTTACTTAAGAGATATGTAAAAATATCTCCCTAAAAAGAAATGTACAAGAATATTCATAAAGGCTTCATTCAAAATAGCTTAAAATGACATACAACCCAAATGTCCTTAAACAGGAAAATGCAAAAACAAATTGTAACAAATTCATGCCATGGAATACTACTGGAAATACACTGGAAAAAATGGTGATGCATAAATGGGGACAATCTCACTGTTAATATGCTGAGAAAAACAGACACAAAGAGTACATACATATACAGTTCTTTTATATAAAATTATAGATTGCCAAAAATTAATTCATGATTTAAAAAAATAAGAACAGTGATTTCCTCTGGAGGAGATTTACTGGGAAGGGATATGGAGAAATTCTCTGTAGCATATATCAATCTTACCAAAATGTACTTTAAGAATTTGTGTATTTTACTGAATATTAATTTTATCTATTAAATGTGTATAAAAATATTGAATTCTAACTTAATGGATTTTTTTTGCAGTATTACAGATTCCCAAATCTACAATTACCTATGTGTATTCTTGCTTAAGTAAACGAATAAATAATGAAAGCCAGTTTTCCCAGTGTTACAAAAATGAATTCAATATATGAATAGGAAAAGACTGGCATATTTCCTGCAGTATTGGAATTTCAGGTATCAATGTAAACTCAAAATTTAATTGGCAACATTGAAAGCTAAGAGATAATGAAATGACTTCTACAGCAGATAATGCAAGAATCCCATACCCACGCATTCATAGAAAGGGTAGGAAGATTTCACCCACATCCTTCCAAGCCCCATGCCAGTAACAACTCAGTGCCAAAAGAAGTCACCTCTGCCATGATTTCCCTTATGCAGGAAATAAATAGAAGAAGAGAAGAGAGAAGACTCATATAAAATATCAAAAGTGAAAAAGGAGACGTTCCAATGGTTGCATCAGAATTAAAATTTATCATAAGGAACTATTATAAACAATTATATATCAACAAATTTGATAACTTAGAAAAGATGAATAAATTCCTAGAAACATACAACTTACCACAACTGAATACAGAAGAAATAGAAAGCCTGAACAGACCAATAACACATAAAGAGATTGAGTCCATAATAAAAAACCTAACAACAAAGAAAAACACATCACCAGAGGAGATCAAGGTAAATTCTACTAAATTCTAACTATTCTTTTGTTTGTTTTTTTAAGATTTTATTTTTAAAGTAATCTCTACACACAATGTGGGGTTTGAACTTACAACCACAAGATCACCAGCTGCATGCTCTACTGACTGAGCCAGCTAGGTGCCCCTAAATATTCTTAAACTTTCCCAACCAACAGAAGAGGGAAGCCTCTCCAACTCATTTGCAGAGGCCAGAAACTCAATGATAGTAAAGCCAGACAAAGACACTACAAGAACACCACAGGCCAATAATTCAGATGAACATACATGCAAATATCCTCAATTAAGTATGTTCAAACCAAACTCAAATGCACATTAAAAGGATTATGCACTATGACCAAGTATGATTTATCCTTGGCATGCAAGTATGACTCAACATACACAAATAAATAACAGATTACATTAACAAAATGAAGGAGAAAATTACACACTCATCATAATAGATGCAGAAAATGCACTGGACAAAATCCCAAATCAATTCATGACAAAAACTGTCAATAAAATAGGTATCAAAGGAACTTACTTCAACTTAATGGAGGTCATATATGGAAATTCCAGTGGTAACATCATAATCAATGGGGAAAAGCTGAAAACTTTCCTCTAAGATTTGGAACAATATAAAGTTGCCATTCTAACCAATTTTACACAACATAGTACTAGAAGCTCTAGCTAAGCAAGCAAATGAGAAAATGAAATAAAAGGCATCTGATTCAGAAAAACAGAAATAAAATTATCTCTGTTTGCAGATAATATGATCACATATGCAGAAAACCCTAAAGACTCAACAACAGCAACAAAAACTGTTATAACTAATAAACGAAATCAGTAAATTTTCAGGATACATAATCAACATAAAAATCAGTGGTGTTTTGGGGCGCCTGGGTGGCGCAGCGGTTAAGCGTCTGCCTTCGGCTCAGGGCGTGATCCCGGCGTTGTAGGATCGAGCCCCACATCAGGCTCCTCTGCTATGAGCCTGCTTCTTCCTCTCCCACTCCCCCTGCTTGTGTTCCCTCTCTCGCTGGCTGTCTCTAGCTCTGTCAAATAAATAAATAAAATCTTTAAAAAAAAAAAATCAGTGGTGTTTATATACCAAATTATCCAAAAAGCAAATTAAGAAACAATTCCATTTACAAGAGTGATAACAATCAAATACTTAGTGACAAACTTAATCAAATAGGTGAAAGAATTGCATACTGAAAATTACAGAAAATTGATGTAGAAAATTAAAGAAGGCACAGACAAATGGGAAGACATACTATGTTCATGGATTGGAAGAGTTAATACTGTTAAAATGCCAATAGTACCTAAGTGATCAAGGTATTCAGTACAATTCTTCTCAAAATCCCAATGACATTCTTTACAGAAATAGAAAAAAAAAATCTTATAATCATATGGAACCACAAAAGAGCCCCAAAACTCAAAGCAAAGCAATGTTGAAAAGGAAGAACAGAACTAGAGCTATCATACATGTCAAACTATTTTACAACGCTATACTAATCAAAACAGTATGGTACAGAGGAGTTAAGATGTCAGAGAAGCAGGGGGACCCTAAGCTTGCCTCATCCCTCAAACACATCTAGATAAATAGTCAATCATTCTGAACACCCATGAAATTGAACTGAGGACTAAGAAAACAAAACTGCATGGCTACAAGCACAAAAATGACTACCTTCGGGAAGGTAGGAACTGTAGAGTGGATTTAGGGGAGATAAGAACTGTGGGTGCCATGGAGGGAGGGGAGCCCAGTGTCTGGAGAGTACCAGAAGTTATTACAAGTAGCAGAATGCAAAAACTGAAGGTTTAGAAGTTTGCCCTAGCAGGCTTAGCATTGCTCCTGTGGAGAAGGAGGGTGGGCTCCTGGGAGTAGGCACCTTGGTCTGAGGATAACCCTGGGTCTCATGGTGAAAAACAGTTCCCCTGTTTGGAGTGTATTTGGGAGAGGGGACACAACAGAAGACTAGCCGTACCAACATGCTACACTGTTCCTAAGCATAGGAACAGGAAAGCTGGCTGGGGGCAGTGAGCCTGGGTGCCGGCATTCTCCTGTGCTTTGCTGTAAACTCTGAATGGTTGCATGGTTGTGCAGATACTTTTTGGGGACAAACCAGCAAACAGGGAAGGTGCAGTGAGACCCTCACCAGAGGATCAATGAGGGCCCAACCATGCAAGTCCCTAAAATTTGGAGTTTTGAAACCCAACCGCCGGCCTGAGATAAAATATGAGTACTGTGCCTCTTAGCACGCAGACAGCTCAGACACAGTCAGGGTGAAGGCAGGGATCTGACAGAAATGGGGACACAAGAGGGGCGATTATTTGCTCTCCTTTGAGGGCTTCCTGAAGAGTAAGAAGCAGGAACTCTCCCCTCAGGGAGGAGAGAACAGGGCAATGCAATTTTTGTCCCACCCATCAGCAGTGACAAACCAAGGTGAACTAATTAATGCCGCCAAGTGGAGACTGGAGCCGCTTACACCAAGCCCCAAACCCCTGCACCCTCAGGTGCATCTCCACTAAGGCAAGTGGGCTTGAGAATCAATGCAACAGGTCCCAGCCTCAGAAGATCAGCACAAACCCCTTGCACGCACCAAGCCTACTGATCAGAGTGCTGCAAAGTTTCAGTGCTAGGGGAAATGGATCTACCTTGCTTTTTATTTTTATTTCTATTTTATAATATAATATAATATAATATAATATAATATAATATAATATAATATAATATAATATATATCGGCTCTATCGTCCTTTAACAAGCAGACCAAAACATACCTATGAGGTAGCTTCCTTTTTATTTGATTTTACATTTTTTATTATATATATATATTTTTAAATTATCTTTATTATTTATTTTTTATTTTTTATATGTTTCTTTTCTTATTTTATTTTTTTAATTTGTTGGATCTAGCTTCTTTTAAGAAGTGGAATTTATATCTGGACTGCAGGGTTGGTTCAATATTTACAAATCAATCAATGATACACCAAATAAATAAAAGGATAAGAACTATATGATCTTCTCAATAGATGCAGAAAAAGCATTTGACAAAATATAGCATCCATTCATGATAAAAACCCTCAAGAAAATAGGTATAGATGGAATATACAACATAAAGGCCATATTTAAAATACCCACAGTTAATATTCTCAACGGGGAAAAACTGAGAGCTTTTCCTCTGTGGTCAGGAACAAGACAGGAATGTCCATTCTCACCACCGTTACTGAACATAGTACTGGAAGTCCTAGCCTCAGCATTCAGACAACAAAAAGAAATAAAAGGCATCTGAATCAGCATGGAAGAAGTCAAACCTTCACTATTTGCAGATGACATGATACTCTGTAGAAAACCTGAAAGACCCCACCAAAAAATTGCTAGAACTGATACATGAATTCAGCAATGTTGCAGGATATAAAATCAACATACAGAAATCTGTTACACTTCTATACATCAAAAATGAAGCAGCAGAAAAAGAAATCAAGGAATTGATCCCATTTACAATTGTACCAAAAACTGTAAGAAACCTAGGAATAATCCTAACCGAAGGGGTAAAAGACCTGTACTCTGAAAACTATGGAACACTTATGAAAGAAATTGAAGATGACACAAAGAAATGGCAAAACATTCCATGCTTATGGATTGGAAGGACAAACAGGGTTAAAATGTTTATACCACCCAAAGCAATCTACACATTTAATGCAATCCCTATCAAAATACCACTAGCATTTTTCACAGAGCTAGAATTAAAAAATCTTGAAATTTGTATGGAACTACAAAAGAGCCCAAATAACCAAAGCAATCCTGAAAAAGAAAAGAAAAGCTGTAGGCATCACAGTTCCAGATTTCAAGATTTATTACAAAGCTGTAGTCAAAAAGACAGTTTGATATTTGCAAAGAAACAGTCACAGATCAATGGAACAGAATAGGAAACCCAAAAATGGACCCACAACTATGTCATCAACTAATCTTCAACAAAGCAGGAAAGAATATTCAATAGAAAAAGAAAAAAAAAGAGTCTCTTCAACCAATGGTGTTGACAAAACTAGACAGCAACATGCAGAAACCATACACAAAAATAAAATCCAAATGGATGAAAGACCTAAATGTGAGATAGGAAACCATCAAAATTCTAGAGAATACAGGCAGCAACCTCTTTGACCACAGTGGTAGCAACTTACTATACACATCACTGGAGGCAAAGGAAACAAAAGCAAAAATGAACTGGGATTTCCTCAAGATACCCTGCTCATTCTCTCTCTCTCTCTCATGCTCTCTCTCAAATCAATAAAAAAAAAAAAAAAACCTTTAGAGAAAAAAAAGAAAACAAGAAATAGGCAGAAGACATGAATAGACATTTTTCCAAAGAAGACATCCAGATGGCCAACAGACACATGAAAAGATGCTCAACACCACTCATCCTCAGGGAAATACAAATCAAAACCATGATGAGATACCACCTGACATATGTAAGAATGGCTAAAATTAACAACACAAAAAACAACAAGTGTTGGCAAGGTTGTGGAGAAAGGTGATCCCTCTTGCGTTGTTGGTGGGAATGCAAACTGATACTGCCACACTGGAAAACAGTATAGAGGTTCGTCAGAAAGTTAAAAATAGAACTACCCTATGATCCAGTAAGTGCACTACTAGGTATCTACCCAACGGATACATAAATACAGATTCAAAGGGATACATGCACCCCCATGTCTACAGCAACATTATCAACTATAGCCAAAATATGGAAAGAGGACAAATGTCGACCAATTGATGAATGGATAAAGAAGATGTGGTGTATACCCAATGTTCATAGCAGCATGGTCCACAATAGCTAAATTGTGGAAGGAGCTGAGATGCCCTTCAACAGATGACTGGATTAAGAAGATGTGGTCCATATATACAATAGAATAGTACTCAGCCATCAGAAAGAACGATTTCTCAACATTTGCTGTAACATGGATGGGACTGGAGGAGATAATGCTAAGCGAAATAAGTCAAGCAGAGAAAGACAATTATCATATGGTTTCATTCATTTATGGAAGATAAGAAGTAGGAAGATCGGTAGGAGAAGAAAGGGAAGAAGAAGTGGGGGGTAAACAGAAGGGAGAATGAACCATGAGAGACTATGGACTCTGGGAAACAAACTGAGGGCTTCAGAGGGGAGGGGGTGGGGGATTGGGATAGGCTGGTGATGGGTATTAAGGAGGGCACGTATTGCATGGTGCAGTGGGTGTTATACGCAAGTAATGAATCATGGAACTTTACAACAAAAACTAGGGATGTACTGTATGGTGACTAACATAATATAATAAAAAAATATTATTTAAAAAAAAGATGTGTATATACACAACGAAATATTACTCAGCCATCAAAAAGAATGAAATCTTGTCATTTGCAACAACATGGATAGAGCTAGAGTGTATTATGCAAAGCAAAATAAGTCAGTCAGAGAAAGACAAATACCATATGACTTCACTCATATGTAGAATTTAAAACAAAACAGATGAACATATGGGAAGGATGAAAAAGAGAGAGAAGGAAACAAATCATAAGAAACTTAATGATAGAGAACAAACTGAGGGTTAATGGAGGGAGGTGGGGGGGATGGCTAAATGGGTGATGGGTTTGGTTTTGTTTTTAAAGATTATTTATTTATTCATTAATTCATTCTTTCATTCATGAGAGACAGAGAGACAGCAGCAGGGGCAGAAGGAAAAGCAAGCTCCCTGCTCAAGCCCTGATGCAGGGCTCAATCCCAGGACTCCGGGATCATGACCTGAGCCGAAGGCAGATGCCTAACCAACTGAGCCACCCAGGCGCCCCTGTGTGATGAGTTTTAAGGAGGGCACTTGTTATGAGCACTGGGTGTTGTATGTAAGTGATGAATCACTGAATTCTACTCCTGAAACAAATATTGCACTGTATGTTAACTAACTGGAATTTAAATAAAAATTTGAAGGAAAAAAAATAAAACTTTTTCTTTAAAAAATAGTATGGTACTGACCTAGAAATAGACACATAGAATAATAGAACAAAAATTAGTGACCACAAATAAACTCTTAAATATGTGGTTAACTAATATTTGACAAGAGAGCCAAGATCATTCAATAGGGAAAGGATAGTCTCTTCAGTAAATGACGCTAGAAAACTGTAAAACCATACGCAGAAAAATGAAGTTGTACCCTTAGATTACACCATTCAAAAAATTAATTTGAAATGGACTAAAGACTTAAAGATAAAACCTGAAAGAGTAAAATTCCTCAAAGAAAACAGGAAAAAACTTCTTGACATTGGTCTTGGCAAAGATTTTGTGGCTATGACAGCAAAACCACAAGCATCAAAAGCAAAAATTAATCAATGGTACCAAATGAAACTAAAGAGCTTTTGCACAGCAAAATAATCAACAAAATGAAAAGGGAACCTACAAAAGAGAAAATATTGCAAATCATATATTGGATAAGGGTTAATATCCAAAATATATAAACAACTCCTACAACTCAACAGCAAAAAACTAAACAATCTGATTGAAAAAAGAGCAGAAGACCTTAGTAGATAGTTTTCCAAAGAACACATACAAATGGCCCTCAGGTACATGAAAAGTTGGTCACATCACCAATCATCAGAAAAATGCAAATGAAAACCACGATGAGATACCATATCACACATGTTAGAATGGCAATCATCAAAAAGACAACAAATTTAAAGTTTTGGCAAGGATGTGGACAAAAGGGAACTCTTGCATACTGCTGATGAGAATGTAAGTTGGTGCAGCCACTATGGAAAATATTATGGAGATTTCTCAAAAAATTAAAAATAGAAATGCCACCTGATCCGGGAATCCCACTTCTGCATATATATCGAAAAGAAATGAGAACAGGCTAGATATCTGCCCTGACTCACGTCCTATGCTCACTGCAGCATTACTGACAATAGGCAAGATGTGGAAACAACCTCAATGTTCATCATGTATAAATACATTTAAAAAGTATGATTACTTACACACACACACACACACACACATATACACAGGAATATTATTCAGCATTTAAAAAGGGAAATCTTCTCATTTGTGATAACATGGGTAAATTTGGAGGACATCAGGCTAAGTGAAATAAACCAGGAGCAGAAACAAAAATACTGCATCATCTCACTTATGTGGAATCTAAAACAATCAAAATTCATATAAAGCATAGAGTAGAATGGGGGTTGCCACATGTGGGGAAAGGAGAAATGGGGAGATGTTGGTCAGAGTACAAAGTTTCAATTACACAAAATGAATAAGTCTTGGAGATCTAATGTACAGTGTGGTGACTCCACAGACCTGGAGATCTTATATATAGTTAACAGTACTGTATTGTATAAGTAAAATTTATTGAGTAGATCTTAAGTGTTCCCAATGCATACACACACACACACACACACACACATAGGAAAATGGTAATTATATGAAATAATGGTCATGTTAATTGGCTTGATTATGTTAATCATTTTACAATGTACTTTTATATCAACATTATTGTACAACTTTAATATATTACAATTTTACTCCAATATAGCTGGAAAAAGAAAAATACTCACATTTACTAATTATAGGGTATTTCAAATTAAAGATGAGTTATTGTTTTCTACTCATTATTTGAAAACTAGAATGAGAACAATTATAGTATAGATACATATACAAAGTACAGAGCACCCTTTTGTCAAGAACTGTTCTGGTTATGTCAGTGACAATTAAATATGCATATGCCCCATGATCCATTAAACCTTCCTTTGTGAATCAATCTTAAAGAAATAAAGGTGCTTTTCTGAAAGTGTATGTAGGGGCGCCTGGGTGGCACAGCGGTTAAGTGCCTGCCTTCGGCTCAGGGAGTGATCCTGGCGCTATGGGATCGAGCCCCACATCAGGCTCCTCCGCTATGAGCCTGCTTCTTCCTCTCCCACTCCCCCTGCTTGTGTTCCCTCTCTCGCTGGCTGTCTCTATCTGTCAAATAAATAAATAAAATCTTTGAAAGTGTATGTGCTCAAGAAATTTTATTTCAGCTTTGTTTTACTGTAAATTTTTTAGGGAGGAGTGGGGGCCTGAACAAATGTCCATCAAAAGAGGCATCATCGAGCACTTTCACAGCACCTCTACGCTATGGAACATTATGCAAATATTATTAAGAACAAGTTATTCTATATTTGTTTAAAACAAAGTACGAAGACTATATATAGTACGATCCTTGGAGCAGAAGGTTTTTTACCAGTTTATATCCCCCCTAGCAATTCACCATTCAAGTAAATAATGATAGCATACTAATATGAGCACCTGCAACTCTCCAGCTGAGGGCTTTTCCTTCATCTTCAGGTAGGGTGAGCCAGGAGTGCCTAAGTGGTAATGCCTGAAAGTTCAGCCTTTAACTAATGGTAGATAATGGGAGGATAACTAGCACAGATTCCTTGGCCCATAGGTGACGTAACTCTTGAGATATGCTCTGCATTGCCTCTACGAGTTCCCTAGCAGGTTTGAGTGACAGTTTATTATAGTTGTAATGTACTAAATAATACACCTTTGTTTGCTTTTTTCCCCTGCCTCACGTCCTCCCCAACAGTGCTTCCTGGGACTCCCTCCCAAAGGAAAAAAAAAACCTATGTTCTTTTCTTTGGATCTTGATCTGCTTCTGAGAGAACACAACCTAAAACAATTTTCCCCACCTGCCCCATACGTGGTTTTGTTGAAAAGAGTGTAGAGAATGGTATTTGTTCAATTCAAGAGAGTAGATATGAATTACAGCAGTGTGTCAGAAGTCCCAAAGAGCGCCCCCAGGTGTGAAGATTTGCTGGGAGGCCCCTGAGGACTTAGTATATAATATTACTTATGGCTATGTTTCATTACAGTAAAAGGATATAAAGCAAGATCAGCAAAGGGAAAAAAATCACAGGAGGCAAATTTCAGAGCAAAGCAGGCACAAGTCTTCTCTTGGTGGTGTCACACAGAACATGCTTAACTCCCCTAGCAGTGAGTTGTGAAAACAGATATGAAATGTTGTCTAGCAATAAGCTCAGGAGAAACTTAGTGCCCAGGAATTTACTGGGGACTGATTACATTAGGCACTCTCTGCCTAGCACATACCAAAATTACATACTCCCAGAAGTAAAGCAGATGTTTACCATAATCCACATTTGATACAAACAGCATAGGCACAATAAGCCACTTTTATCAGTTAGGACGGTGGGAACCTTCTCCAAATCCAAGTTTGAAGATGATACCCCAGGGCCAACCAATTAAACAGAACTTTTAAAGGATATCAGTCAAGCCTGCTATATTAACTAACTACACCAGCACAGAGTTTGATTAAGATTTAATTTATGCATTTAAAAAATTATTCCACTTGTTACAATGAGTTCACGTGGCTTTTAAATTTAAAATATTAATAACATAAATGGGAAATTCAGCTCAATAATAACTTGAAACATATATTCACTTTAATACCCTCTCGAAATCCATTAAAATAATAGACTATGACAACAACTCTAACATCAAGCTAAAAAGGAAAGCACGTCTGCGGCAAACGAAAAGAGAGAAGAAATTTAAAAGTCACAAAAAGATGAACAGATTGATAGCAAAATTTAGAAATGCTAAAGAATCTTCAATCTCATAAAAAGAGAGAGGGCCCCCACAAATAATAATTGCTGTAAGCAGAACCTGTATGTAACTATAAGAAAAATCACAATAGGAACTGAAAGGAACACAGGTACTTTTCCCAGGTAATTAAACAACAGTGAAAAAATTTCATTCCCTCTCTCTTACAGTAGCTGTTATCAATGTTCTGACCCCAGGATAAAAATAGGAGTAGAGCACTCTAAAACATGACTATTTACACAAGAAGAAGAGTAGTACCTTAATATCCTGTAAGCCGCCACAAAGAACATGGATTACCTAAATTCAGAAGACCAGGAAACTAAACGATAAAGAAATCCTGGTAACTAAAATATGCACCTCAACAACAATCCAAGCTAAGCGTATCCTCTTAATTAAAACCTGCATTCAAGACAAAAGAAAAGGGGAATCATTTATATCTAAGTAAAGTCTCCAGTCAGATCAACATTTTTTGCGTGTGAATTCTAACCCCAACATGGAGCTCAAACTCACGAGACCCCAAGATCAAGTGTTGCACGCTTACAGACTGAGCCAGCCAGGAGCCAACAGTCTGATCACTCCTAACCACTGTATACAAATATGAATATAAAATCAGTAATCATCAACAGTTGAAGAAACCCAACATCAAAATTCTGCAACTTGAACGGTATAGACAACCTTAATAGTTTGCCTCTTCCTTTTAATTAATACCAATATTAAAATTTAAACCTAATTATTGACTCTACATTTTGTAATGCTGCATTTTCTCAAATCTCTGAAGCTGTCATATTTTTAAAAAGATTTTATTTATTTATTTGTCAGGGAGAGAGAGAGCACAAGCAGGGGGAGCGGCAGACACAGGGAGAAGCAGACTCCCTGCTGAGGAAGGAGTCCAATGCAAGACTCGATCCCAGGACCCTGGGATCATACCCTGAGTCGAAGGCAGATGCTTAACCCTCTGAGCCACCCCAGGCATCCCTGAAGCAGTCATTTTTAATTTCTACACATTTTATTGAAATAAAAACTCAATATATTGGCTGAATAGAATGACCTAAGCTGAAGATGAAATTAATAACTGCAAGATTAAATTGAGATATTTTCCAGGAATATAGTGTAAAAGTATAAAAAGATGAGAAGAAAAAAATTAAAATAAAATGGATATGATAATTCCAATATTCTTTCATTAGAGATAAAAATAGACTAGACATTGAAGAGGAAAAGGGAGATAAATAGTTCAAAATACATCTGAATAACAAAATGAATGAGTGTCGAAATGAGAAGTTTAAGAAGAAAATGTTTTTTAAGTTTCAAAATCTGAAACATTTGGATGAAACTTTCAAATAATTAAAGGAAGTTGTTTTTTAACTCCGGAATGAAAATATAAAAGCAATCCTTAAAACAAGAATCAGATTAGACAATAGGACAATATGTTCATAGTTCTATGGGAAATTTATTTTGATCCTATAAATGCCATACCCAGATATAATATGAATTTTCTCAGGAAATGATGGAACAAGGAGAAAATACATAATTAAAGCTATAAAAGATGTGAAAAACAAAATTAAAAATCTTGAACTTCTGTGCACACATGGATTATTGTGTTTAAAAGCAGCAGAGTATGTATTCTTTATAAGGTGCTCATGAGACATTTATAAAAATTTAGTATATACTCGATTATAAGACAAATTTCATCAAAATTTCATATGACAAACATTGAAGAACACATTTTCTGACTGCACTGCATTTAAATTAAAAACCAATTTTTTTTTTAAAATAGGCTCCATGCCCAGCATGGAGCGCAATGTGGGGCTTGAACTCATGACCCTGATATCAAGACCTGAGCCAAGATCAAGAGTTGGACACTTAGCTGACTGAGGCACCCAGGAGTCCCATTAAGTTAAAAGTTATTTTTTAGATGACTAGATAAGCATCACATTTGAAAATTAAGAAGTCCAGTAAATACCAGACATTAGAAAATATATTAAGATGATCAATAATGAAAACATAACAAGTATGACTGGATGTGCATATAAAGCAATACAAAGAGGAGGTTTGGTAATGTTCAATGCCCGTACTAGAAAAAGGGAAAGTCTGAAAATAAATTATGTATATAAATTAATGCATATCAAGAACTTTCAAAAGGAAAAATAAAATGACTTAGAGACAGTGAAAATAAAAGTAAGAAGCATAGGAGCAGAAATTAATAAAAACAAAAAACAGATGCAACATTGATATATTCAGAAAAAGTGGGTTCTTTGAAAAGATCAATAAAAATTTACCCTCTGGCAAGGTTGAGTGGGAAAATAAAAAAAGATGGAGGGCACAATAATGAATGTTGGGAATTAAAATTAACAAAATTAAAGATGGCTGTAGACATTAATACTTTAAAAGATAATATTAACTTTATGCTAATATATTGGGAAAGTTAAATGAAATACAGTCATAAGATAATAGAAAAATTGGCTCACAAAAATTTGAAAATCTAAATATACTAGTAATTTGAACATGAAAAAAATGAAATGATATTAACAATAAATCTTCCCACCAAGAAAATGTACCAAATAGTCACAAAGAAACAATTATAGTATTAGGGAAATTCTTCCAGAATGTAGAAGAGAGTACAAGCATCAACTCTTTTTACTAAGATAAATAATCTTGATCAAAAACCTATCAACGGCATTGTAATAAAGGAAAATTCAAAGGTCACTCATTTCCTTAAACTTAAAAAATTCTGAACAAAATGCAAACCAAATACAATAACTTTTAAAAAGTATACTACATAAAACTGAGTTGATCTGAGCAATATAAGGTTGGTTTAATATTTGATAATCAGGTAGTATAAGTATTCACATTAGGCAATTAAAGGAGAAAATCACAGGATAATTTTAAAATATGCTTAAATATGTTAAATAAGCATGTTTAATTAAACATATTAAAAACATATCAAAAATATGTTTAAAAAACAACTGATAAAATCTAACACGAGTTCATGTTAAAGCTTCATAAACTAGGAATAAAAGCAGCTACACTTATTCTGATCACAAAGATGTATAATCCCCACAACAACAAAAACGACAACCAATGTCATACATAGCGGTGAAAGTTTGAAGACTGATCTGCTACTCACCTTTATAGCAGAAGGAATAACAAGAACTTTAAGGCAGAAAAGAAAAATGAAATAAAATGAGAACAAGGGTGAGAAGACCATTCAATGAAAGAAAGGATAGTCTTTTTTTTTTTTTTAAGATTTTATTTATTTATTTGACAGAGAGACAGCCAGCGAGAGAGGGAACACAAGTAGGGGCAGTGGGAGAGGAAGAAGCAGGCTCCCCACTGAGCAGGGAGCCCGACGCGGGGCTCCATCCCAAGACCCTGGGATCATGACCTGAGCTGAAGGCAGACGCTTAACCGAATGAGCCACCCAGGTGCCCCCACAACTGATTTTTTATCTAGTATGGGAACAGAAAGGATCAAGAACAGCCAAGTAACTCCAGAAAGAAAATAAAAGGGTTGTTTAAGTTGCTTTAATAGTTTAAAAATATGTATTTCTCCTAAAGTAAAATCATTTTTTAAAAAACCACGACATTTGGACAGGGATGGGCAAATAAGCCATCTAGGCAGAATAAAAATCTAAGAAACTGAGTAACCTATATATAGATAATTGATGTAAGAAAGAGGTGGCCCTGCAGAAGAGTGGAAAAGGATGGAGTTTACAAGAAATTCATATGGAGACAAATTATGAATCCTATGAAACAGGACTATCACTGCATACAATATGAAAAAGTTAATTCTAGGTCAAAATTTTAAAAATGTCAGAATAAGTAATTCAAAATTCTACCATCCATAAAAGCAAGGAAAAAAAGGACAAAACTATCAAAAATCAAATTTTTTTGGACTCTGGAAATTTATCAGTTTTGTAACAACCTGGAAAATGCTTCCGCTCCCCACAAAGAAAGACTTATTCTCTGGAAGAACTGCATATTTTGTGGCATTCTAATTTCCCATTCCCATCCCTGGCCCTCCTGCAGAATGGTGGCCATGAAAATAACTACCTACTTTCCCAGTACCAAAAGAAACATCATGAACCTCATTCAAAAATCACTGTAATCAATTATTGGATCTGATCTGTGTGGTGTATTTCTGGAAAACTGGCTTAAATATTTGTCTTTACGTTAGTAACTATAACTGGTCTAGTGTTAAAGCTGCTTGCAGGGTAGGGAGCAGCGTTTGCTGAAATCATTTACAGGCTAAGACAGTCTTAGGTTCCTGCCACCTGAGATAATAAGCGATAGATAGCAGGTGGGATAAGCAATAGACTAACCAAAAAGTGTGGAAAGTATTAGGTAAGTAACTGTGCCCCCTCCCCACACACAAAAAGAACTAATCTGTGGAAGCCCGAACAGTACCTGAGAATGTGACTGTATCTGAAGATAGGGAGAGAAACGAGGGATCCTGTGATGAGACCAAAGGCCATATGGAATATACAACAAAAAAAATCATCCATCTTCAAGCCAAGGAGAGAGACCTTAGGAGAAATCAAACCTGCCAACACCTTGATCCAGGACTTGTAGCATCCAGAACGGTGAGAAAATACATTTCTGTTGTTTAAGTTAGACAGCCTATAGTATTTTATTATGGCAGCCCTAGAAATTAATATAGAGGGAGGCTAAGGGATTGAGATTTTCCTAACGTTTTGAACAGCTCCAAAATATTCCTGGTATCTGGAAGCGAATCTAGTAGATCTGTAATTTTCCAAGGTCATATATTTTTTAAAAAGATTTTATTTATTTATTCGACAGAGAGAGAGACAGCCAGCGAGAGAGGGAACACAAGCAGGGGGAGTGGGAGAGGAAGAAGCAGGCTCATAGCAGAGGAGCCTGATGTGGGGCTCGATCCCGTACGCCGGGATCACACCCTGAGCCGAAGGCAGACGCTTAACCGCTGTGCCACCCAGGTGCCCCATCAAGGTCATATATTTTATGATAATATTTACATGAAAATTCTATAATAGGCAAATCCATAGAGACTGAAAAGTCAAATAGGGATTGTCAGGTGATGGAAGGAATGGGTGATCGGCATTAACTTCTTGTGAGTATGGGTTCGTTATGGGGTAACAGAAATGTTCTGGAATTAGATAGTGATGAGGGTTATGCAACATAGTGAATATAGTAAAAACTGCTGAAGTGCACTTTCAAATGTTAAATTATATGTTACATGAATTATATACCAATTTTTACAAATGCTATAGAAGTAAAGTCCAGAGAGAAAAATGGTCAACACATGAAATGGAAAACTATTTAGAAGATAAATAAGATAATGTATTTATGTTTTCAGTTGACTCTGAATTAACTATAGAGAACAAACATGATTACCAGAGGGGAGGTGGGTGGGGAATGGATGAAATAGCTGATGAGGATTATAGAGAGCACTTATAAGGATGAGCAATAAGGAATGTGTTGAATTATTGAATCACTCCATTGTACAATTGAAACGAATATAACACTGTATGCTAACTATACTGGAAATAAATTCTTGAAAAATTTAGAAAAGGCAAACCTAGAAATTAACATGTGAGGTTACAGGAAGAAGGTGACCATCTGCAAGCCACGAGAGAGGTCTCAGGGGAAAACAAACCTGCTGACACTTTGACCATGGACTTCTAGCTTGCAACGTGTGACAAAATAGTGTTTATTATTTAAGCCAAAAAATAAAAAAAGAAAGAAAGTGGGGAGAGGATGTCTGCAACATGCATAGCTAACTAAGGATGTGTGTATTATCTAAACAAACAAAAACTATAACGAACCATTAAGGAAAACTCCAAGTACAAATTTTAAATATGATCCACATATTTTACTAGACTTCACAAAAGAGGAAATAACAATGACCAGTAAACATATGAAAATGTCTTTAACTTCATTAGTAATCAGACAAATTTCAATTAAAATCTCAATGTGACATTATTGCAGACACACCAGATTGGCAATTACTAAAACCTCTGATGATACCAGTTGTTGGTAAAATTGTGAAGCAATGGAGAATCTCATTCATGATGG
Source organism: Ursus americanus (assembly GCF_024610735.1). NCBI lineage: Eukaryota > Metazoa > Chordata > Mammalia > Carnivora > Ursidae > Ursus > Ursus americanus. The sequence goes on from NC_142164.1 coordinate 27,081,909, forward strand.
GTCAAGTATAAGTTGCTTAACTACGCTGGGAAATATTTCATCAGTATTACATACTAAATTTAAAAAATACTTGGCCTGCAATATGGCAATATCCTATCTAACTAGATAGAGTAGAAGGAGTAGAAACTAGTAGAGTAGAATGATTCCTATATATGTTCACCAGGTTGTATATTCTACTAGTTATAATGCTCGTTTGGAAGAAAAATTTCAAATATCAATAGTAGAATGAACAAATTAGGAGATACTTATACAATGGACTAGTACACAGTAATGCAAATGAAATAACTATAGCTACACATAACGTTTATTTCTCACAGACATAATTCTCAAAAACATAATGCAATAAAAAAGTAATAGAGTAGTATGGCTCAATTTGCATCAAGCCCAAAATTGAGAAAAAAATATATTTATAGAATTTTGGAAGTGGTAAAATTATAAAGAAAAGTAAGGTGGTAATTATCGTAAATGTCAAAATGTTTAGTGTGGGGGAAAGGATAGATATATGAGGGATTTCTGGGGTGTTGAAAATTATGTATTTTTCTCACCTTGGAGATGGTTACACAGATTACACACATTTTATTATTACTTCTTACATAATGTTTTATGCACTAATATTTAGGAAAACAGCATCTCAAAATAAAAACAGATAATGCTAGAACAAATGATAGTTTGAGATAATGAAAAATTTTTATACCTTCCTCACAACATATGCAAAAAGTCAACAGTAGGTTTAATACACTAATATTTTCTTTTTTTTTAAAGATTTAATTTATCTATTTATTTGAGAGAGAGAGAGAGAGAGCAAGCACAAGTGGGGGTGGGGGGAAGGGGCACAGGGAGAGGGACAAGCAGACTCCCTGCTGAGCAGGGAGCCGATGCAGGGGCTAGATCCCAGGACCCTAAATACTTAAATTTTAGAAACAAATATTTAATCCTTTAAAAGAAAACAGAGGTGAGTCTCTGAAATCAGGTGAGGGAAGGCTTTCTTATACAAGATAAAAATATTACAAATGTTTAAAGAAATCAGTAATAAAAGTAAATACTCAAAATTGTTGACATTTCCTTGGGGTTTCCAATGTTCTTTTCACAAAATTTATTATTGATAAGGTAGTGCAGTCTGATGATTAGCACGCACACACACAAACATTTACATTAAGAAGACTTTCTCCCACCCATATTCCAGTGTTTCCATTAACCATTTTCCTCTCATGGTTCCAATATTTAACACCTGGAATATGTCTTTTTGTTGTTGTTGTTGTTAATGTAACAGTGTTTCCTCATGTAAATAAAGTAACTAAAAACATGTATTCTTATTTTCCTGTTCTTGTGGAAAACAGTATATTGCATATACCACTCTGCCCATTGATCATTTCATTAATGTTATCTCACGGAGCTAATTCTATATAAGTACTTAAAGTACTTTCCTCACATTTTATAGTTGCTTAATATTCCCCTCTGCGGATGTATCACAATTTATTTGTGTAGTCTTTATATTGATGGATGTTTGGGTTGTTTCCAACATTTCTACTGAAAATAATATGGTGGTCAATAACCTTGTACCCATGAAATATATGGATGAGCTATACATCAAAGATTTTGCATATTTGCATTTTTGATATCGTCAAGTACCTGCCCTTTGCGATATATGAATGTGATTGTTTCTCCAAAACATCACCAAATGAGTACATGTCACCGTTGACATCCAAAAAACTGTTGTGAGAAATAACAACTTAACGAAGCTTAAATTTGCATTCCTGTTATACATGAAGTTGAGACCCTATTCATTTGTTTTAGGATCAACTATATTTCTATTACTGTGACATATCTCTTCGTGCCTTTTTCTCAATTATATATTGAATTGTTGGTCTATTTTTTAGTTTAATGTGGAAAGAACACTTCATATGAGATCTATTTTTTTTAACAATTTTGAAGTGTATACAATTGTTGATTATAAATACCACCAGGTACAGGAGATCTCTTGAGCTTATTCATCTTGTTTGACTATGCCTGATGGTTAGTAACTTCCCATCTTTCCCTCCCTACAGCCTCTGGCAACCACCGTTCTACTCATTGATGCTATGAATTTGACTAATTTAGAGACCTCACATAAATAGCATCGTACACAATTTGTCTTTTTGTGACTGGTTATTTTACTTAGCATAATATCTTCCAAGTTGACTCACATTTTGTCGTGGCAATCTCAGAATTTCCTTCTTCAAGTCTGACTAGTATTCAATTGTATGTGCATATCGTGTTTTCTCTATCCACTCATCTGTCAGTGGACATTTATGTTGCTTCCACATTTTGGCTATTGGGAATAAAGTCATACCTAAAAAATATTGCAGGTTCTGTCCCAGACCACCACGATAAAGCAAATGTCACAATAAAGAAAGTCAAATTAAGTTTTTCATTTCCTATTGCATATAAAAATTATGTTTACACTATACTCTGGTCTATTAAATGTGAAATAGTATTATGTCCAAAAAATGTACATATCTTAATTAAAAAATACTTTATTAATAAAAAATGCTAACCATTATCTGAGCTTTCAGTGAAATGTAGTAACTGATCACAGATCACTGTAAAGAATATAATAACAATAAAGTTAGAAATATTGTGGTAATTACCAAAATGTCAGAGATAGGAAGTGAGCAAATACTACTGAAAAAATGGCACCAATAGACTTGCTGTACACAGGTATGACAGACAGGTCGATTTGCAAAATATAAAATATCTGTTAAATACAATATCATATTATTTTGAGTACCATAGCTCTGTAATACCTTTGGAATCAGAAAATGTGATACATTGAGCTTTGTTCTTTTTTCTCAAAATTGAGTTGACAATTTGTGGTCTTTTGTGGTTCAATATGAATTTTGGAATTAGTATTTCTATTTCTGTAGGAAAAAATGCCATTGGAATTTTGATAGGGCTGCATTGAATCTGTGCATCATTTTGGACAGTATGAACTTGGAACAATATTCATACTATTTTTATAATGAAGGGGTGTTGAATTTTGTCAAACAATTTCTCTGTATCTATTGAGATGATCATGTGATTTTTGTCCTTTATTCTCTTAATGTTGAGTATCACATTAATTGAATTTCATATGTTGAACCAACTTTGTGTCCCCTTTTCTTCAATTTTTTAGAAGATTTTGCAAAAGATTTGTATAATTATTCTTTAAACATTTAGTAAGAATTCAATAGTGAAGCCATCTGACCGGTGCTTTTATTTGTTGGCAGGTGCTTGATTTCAGATTCAACCTCAATACTGCTTATAGGTCTGTTCAAACTTTCCTCATGTATTATTTCTTCATGGTTTAGACTTGGTAGATTGTATTTTCAGGAATTAATCCATTTCTTCTAAGCTATTCCGTTTGTTGGTGTATAATTATTCATAGCAGTCTTCCACAATCCTTTGTATTAATCTGGCATCAGCTATAATGTCTATTCTTTCATCTTGATTTTTTTTGAGTTGTCTCTGTTTTTTTCTAGTGTACCCAACGGTTTTTCAATTGTTCAACTTTTTCAGAAACAAAAACAACAAAACTACTCTGAGTTACATTGACTTTCTTCTATTGTTTCTTTCCATTTTTTATTATGTTTATTTCTGTTTTAATCTTTGTTATTTCATCCCTTCTGCTAACTTTCGGCTTAGTTTTTCAAGGTCCTTGATGAATAAAGGTAGGTTGTTTTTTGAGATTTTTCTTCTATTTTAATGTAGGTTTTAATAACTAGCCACTTCCCTCTTAGAACTGTTCTTTCTGCGTCTCATGTTTTGGTATGTTTTATTTTTATTTGTTTTGAGGTATTTTTTAATTTCTTCTTTGATTCCTTTTTGAGCTATTGTATTAGAACGCAACAGTAGTTCAAGAAAGTGCTGTTTAATTGCACATATTTGTAAATTTTTCAGTTTTCACTCTACCACTTGGTAGTTTCATTCCATTGTGGTTAGAAATGGTAGTTGGTATGATTTCAGTCTTCTAAAATTTCTTTTTTTTTAAAGTTTAAAAAAAAAATCTCTACAATCAACTTGGGACTTGAACTCTCAGCCCTGAGATCAAGAGTCACATGCTCTACTGGCTGAGCCAGCCGGGTGCCCCTTAAATATCTAAGATTTGTTTTATGATCTAACGTGATCTATCCTGGAGAAAGATCCATGCATACTTGAGAAGAGAATGTGTATTGTGAAGAGCGGAAAGATCTCTGTATGTCTGTTTGTTCCATTTGTCTACAGTGTTACAAAAGTCTTCTCTTTCTTTATTGAACTGCTGTCTGGATGTTCTGTCAATTAATGATAGTGAGGTATTGATGTCACTTACTATTATCCTGTAACTATTTCTCCCTTCAGTTCTGTCAATGTTTGTTGTGATACTGGGGGTAAATATATTTATAATTGTAGTATCTTACTAGTGGATTGACCCTTTATCATTTTGTAATGTCCATTTTGTTACACGTGACATTTTTGACTATTTGGTCTGATAAAATTACAGCCACCCCTGCTCTCTTTTGGTTACCATTTGCCTGGAATATTACCTTTTTTCATCCCTACACTTTCAGCCTATTGTGTCCTTAAATCTAAGTGATTTTCTTGTAAATAGTATAGAGCTGGTCTTGTATTTTAATCTTTTAAAATATTCAGCCATACAAAAAAATAAGAAAAAAGAAAATATTCAGCCATTCTATGTCTTCAAATTAGACAATTAACTCAATTTACATTTAAATGAATTATTCTTATGGGACTTATTTACTATAGCCATTTTATTAACTGCTTTCTGTTAATTTTTAAATTCTTTTTTCTGTCCTTTCCTCTCTTGTTTTCTTGTTTTGTGGACTTTTTTGTATTGATCATTCCTTTCCCTTTTCCTTTTGTATAATTTCTATAGGTATTATTGTGGTTACCTTGGGGCTTATATATAAATTCTTTGATAGTTAAAACATTTTATTTTAAGCTGATAACAAGTTCAATTTCATACAAAAACTTTACACTTTGCTTCCCTTTCTGCAGTCTATGTTATTGTTGTAATTTATATCTTTATGTCTATTGATATTCTGTATCTTTAAACATATTTTTAGTTTAAGGTGTTCTAAAAATGTTTTTGTCTTTTAATGTTTGCACTAGAATCAAAAGTGATTTACTCACCACCTAAGTAAGTATCTTTATGAGAGGCATTTCTAATTCTGTGTCAGTAAAATCACATAAATCCACTTCATTAAGGTCAGTTTTCTGGAGATTTATCTTTTTCCCTTGTTTGGATCATCTTTATCTGATTCTTCATTTTCCTATCCTGAATTGGTATCTGAGTATTAGACAAAGCAGGCACCTCTCTCAATCTTCATGGACTTGTCGAATACAGGAAAAGACACACACCAATTGGTCTGACCAGAGTTTCTGGGGGCCTCTAGCAATTCCTCCAGTCCCCAGGGAAAAACAGGTGGCTGCGGTTTTTGTTCACACCCTCTGTGCTAAGTCAAGGATGGGGGACAGCTATGGTAAGTACCAGCCCAAGCCACTATCTCCATTCTTCCCAGGTTGCTACACTTGGCTGAATGCATCGGAGCTTCAAGAACAACAGAGACAGATGCTAGTTCTTCAGGCAGCCCTGGAAAAACTGGGACACTGGATGCACAAATCAACCCTTTACCTTCCCAAGGGGGAGCTAAAAACTCAAATTTGGATTCACTAACTCTGTGCTGATCAGGTGGAGAATCAATGACATCAACACACAAGCTGCCACTCCCATTCTCCTCCTGAGTGGATAGAGAGATTTTAATCAGACATTAAAAGCTGATGAGACAGATGCTAGTTCTTAGGGCAGTCCTAGAGAAGTTGGGCTGCTGGTCTTATGGATCAACTCCTTCCCTCCCAAGGACAAAGACCAGATGCTAGTTCCTAGGGCAGTCCTGGGGAAGTTGGGTTGTTGGACTTAAGGATCAACTCAATCTCTCCCAAGGACAAAGCTGAGAGCTGGGATTTTTTTTGTCAGCTCACTTCAGGCAAAGCAGGAGACAAAATCAATGGAATCTACCAGACCAATATGTCACTTCTATTCTCACACTGGTGATTAGACTGTGCTAGCCTTTTTAGAACTCCAAGACTGGCAAGACAGAAACAATCATCTAAGAATCCCCTCAGAAAAGATGCGGCATGGGATGCATGAATCAACCCTGTCCCTCACATTTATGAAGCTTGGACAAGTATAAGAATGATGGTTGACTACTCATAAACCACAGAAGCCAGGATAAAATGGACTGGCATATTTAAAGTGCTGAAAGGCAAGAAAAAAATCATTTAAAAAAATTTCAACCTAGCTAAAATTCCATCAAAAAATATAATGAGGACTGGGTGTTATACACAACTAATGAATCATTGAACACTACATCAAAAACTAATGATGGACTATATGTTGGCTAGCTGAACATAATAAAAATAATCTAAAAATAAAAAAAAATTAAAAATATCGTTCAAAATAAAGGGAAAATAAAGATATTTTTAGAAAAAACAAAGCTCAATTAATTTATTTCAAGAAGAATTACACTGAAAGAAATGCTGAAGGAGAATAGAGAGCACAAGACCCAAGTAAATATGTGGTTGAATATTAAACGATTTTTATTATCTTTATATTATATACATATTTCTATTTCTTTCAAAATTTTGGATTATTAGAAACAAAAATGTAAACAATGTACTGTGGAGTTTATATAATATAGTGTCATCAGGTAGTTATATTGTACACAGACAGAATAAAATAATTTGAAGGCAAATGACGAGATGTTAAAGGTTCATATTACAATCTTTAGAATAAGAACTGAAAAATATGTAAATTTATAGCTGAAACCTTAAGAGGTAAAAAACTATGCATATATTAAAAAATATCATGTAAATTTATAGCTGAAACCTTAAGACGTAAAAAACTATGCATATGTAAATGCTTGATTAATTAAAAAATGATAGGAAAGGATGAAAGTAATAGAGAACATATGCTTAAAACAAATTAACTATCAATGGGGTTCATTTTAACATGACTCTATCAATAACTTCATTAAATACAAATTGAGTAATCATTCTAATTTAGAATCAGAAAATGGAAGATCGGTCAAAAAGCAAGACTCAGAAAATACTAATAATAAGAAAACTGGAAGAACAACATTAAAATCAGATAAAGTAGACTTTAAGATAAGGTATATAGCCAAAAATAAAGAAAACTTCATAATGACAAAAGGGATAATTAATCAATAAGAGAAAACAATCCTAAATCTATACACAAATAAAATAAAAAACAACTTCAAAACATATAAAGCAAAAACTGACAGAACTAAAGGGAGAAACAAGCAAATCTACAACAAAGTTAGAAATTTTAAAATTCATAACTTGTTAATTAATAGAATGAGTGGTCAAAAAAAGAGTATGTATGTGCAAGATTAGAAAAGTTCTCAATATTGACCTTAACTATTACTAGGTATGAAGCATTATAATACAAATGTAGAATATGCCTATTTTCAGGTGCACATAGAAAGTTAAACAAGACAGACAATATGCTAGACCATAAATTACAAAACTATCAAAAACTTTAAATCATATCCCACAAACTGACCGTAATTAAATTAAATTTGAAATCAACAGAAATAAAATACCTAGAAAATAACCAAATATTTGGAAAGTAAGAAATTTATGACTACTACATGGATCATAATTGCAAATCAGAGAAAATCAGGAAAAAAATTCACACTGAATGATAATGAAAACCCAACACAATAAAACTGATTGGATGCGGGCCCAGATAGTTTCAAACAGGCACAGATAATTGTATTGGTGGATACCATCAAACATTAAAGTGAAAAATAACACCAATTTTGCACAAACATTTTTAGAAAATAGAAGAAAGAGAACATATCACAATTGATTATATGAGAAAATACAACCTTTATACAAAAGCCTGAGAAGAATATTACAAGAAAATAGAGTTGAAAATTACTCAGAAACACAAAATCAAAATTCTTTGAGAAAGCATTACAAAATTAAATCCATCAATACTGACAAAGGGAAATAAATTATAACAAAATAGAGTTTATACTGGGAATGTGAGGTTGGCTTAAAATTCTAAAATCTGTTTAAATTACTGTAAACCCATTTTGAAAATAAGCAAAAATAATGAATCTCAACAAAAATAGAAAAGAATTTTTAAAAAATTCAACACTGAATCCTAATAACTATTTTCAGCATATTATGAATGGAAGAGAACTCCCTCAGTCTGCTAAAATGCTTCTAGCAAATACCTAAAATTAACATGATACTATTGTAATATCAAATAGCCCCTAAAATAAGAAAAAATCTAAGGATGTCTGTTCTTATTATTTTGAAACAACATTATAGTCAAGGTCCTAACCATTGCAGAAAGATAAGAAAAACAAAAGAAAGGAAAAATATTAGATAAGAAATAAAACTATTGTTATTTGCAGACAACAGGATTATGTGCTTAAAAACCTATATGAACCTATTAATAAAAAAATTAAAACTATATGCATATTTAAGATAACATGATGTAAGTTAAAATACAAAAAATCAGTTGTTTTAGTACATACTAGCAACAAATATTGGAATTTTTAATTTTCAAATATCATTAAAGTGGCATGAAAATATTAAATTTGATGAGTGTTGCCCAAGATTTCACTACTAAAAACTGCATGACACAGATAAGGAATATTAAAGAGTGATTAAATAAATGGAAACAATTTTATGTTCACGAATTGAAAGACTCAATATTGTTCAGATATTGAAGAAACTGACAAGCTGATTCTACAATTTTTGTAAAGATTTTTTATTTATCTGACAGAGAGAGAACATAAGCACGGGGAGCAGCAGAGGGAGAGGGAGAAGCAGGCTCCCCGTCAAGCAGGGAGCTGGATGTGGGGCTTGATCCCAGAACCCTGGGATCATGACCTGAGCTGAAGACAGACACCCAACCTACTGAGCCACCCAGGCACCTGATTCTACAATTTATACAATAGAAGCAGCATGACTTTCCAAAGGAGAAGTGATGTTGTAACACATTTACCACCAAATTTCAAAACTTGCAAAAATGCTTCATTACCTAGGAATGGTATTAATGTAACGACATATGAATCAATTAATGGAATAAAATAGGGAATTTAGAAATGGACCTAATCTTATATAGTCATTTGCTTTCCCACAAACATATTTCTATAATTTAATGGGGAATAAAAGTCTTACCAACAAATAATACTGAGAGAACTGGTCGTAATAAGGGTAAAAAATACAAACCTAGATTTTATTTTATTCCATACACAAAATTTCATTTCAGCTGTATCATAAACGCAAAATCTGAATCTAGAACAACACAAAGAAGATATCTTGTAAGTTATGAATATGAAATAAAAACAACCTATGAATTTCTCTCAGGTACAAGCTGAGAGAATTTGTCCGAAGCAGATATACAATATAATAAATGATAAAAGAAGTTCATCAGGCCGAAGAGGAATTATACATGACAGAAAATTGGACCTTCAGGAAAGACAAAGTAACTAACCACACTGGTCCAGTTAACAAATGGACTAACACTAGAGTAAAAAGGCAGAGATTTTCAGACTAGATATAAAATAAAGAATAAACTATTGGGGGACTTGGGCGGCTCCGACAGCATCCTACTCTTGATTTCAGCTGGGGTCATGATCTTGAGGTCCTGGGATCAAGCCCCATGTCGGGCTTTGCACTGGGCATGGAGCTTGCTTCAAATCCTCTCCCTCCTTCTGCCCCTCCCCCGACTCATGCTCTCTCTCTTTCTCTAAAATAAATAATAAATCTTTAAAAAATAGAATAAATTATGGTTTTTAGTGGAAACAACTTAATAAAAAAGGCACAGAGTGACAGCAAAAAGGTAGGAAAATTGACAGACAAAACTGAGAAATAGAAAAATCGGCATTCATAAATACAGAATTAACATTCCTCTTGGTACTTGATAGAATACATAGAAAATAAAATGAGTGCAGTTACAACAGATTTGACAACCACTATCACCTTGATCTAATCCATAGTGAGCGAATCCATAACCAGCAATTGCACCATTATGTGCAAGGGCTCAGGGAATATACATCAAGATAGGAGATATGTTGGGCCATAAGACAAAATCCTCAACTTAACATAATTGAAACCATACAAAATAGTGTATTAGTTTCCTAGTCAGCTGTAACAAAGTACCACAAAACAGGTAACTTAAAACGACAGAAATGTGTTGTCTCAGTTCTGGAGGCCATAAGTCTGAAACCAACAGGTTACCAGAGCCAATCTGCCTCTGAAACCTGTAGGGCAACCCTTCCTTACCTTTTTTTAGCTCCCTTCAATGTCCTTATTACCAACATAAAGAAATGGTATCCTGCTTCATGCATACTGCATCTTCAACTGCATATATGCACCTTTAGGAGACTATAAAATAGTCAATGTTGCAAAATGGTTCTCAGCTGCATTGTGCAATGGGTAAAAAAATTCATGGAGATTTGTGTGTCCCTCCATAAACAAGATTTGGAGCAGAAGAGAAGGAAATAAAAGGATGCTTGAAACTACTAGGAAATAACGTCTTAAGCAAAAATCTATTGGATTCATGTTGTCTGGGACAAAAAACAGAACTAATTTGTGGTCGTTGTTACATAGGCCATTCAAATGTTTCTTATACTCTGAAGCAGTATCTGTACCCAACACATAAAACTCCTTGGTATTTGGATGCGTTTGGACACACAGCAAGATAGGGTGGAAATGGGGCTTTTTCCTGGATCCAAATAATAATGTTAGTCACAACAGAACTTATGGTTATGCTTATGGATGCAGGTCTGAGTGCAGATGCTAAGAGAGATGTTGCTATATTATATGGTCTTTAAGAAATTTACCTTTTCGTGTGTTTGTAATATGGGACCATCTAAAGCCTGGAGCCCACAGTAGGTACCTCTCTTGCTGTATTTTAAATGTGGTTTTGACTACATGAATATAATAGCTAGAGAGAGTATGAGTTGATCTTCATGGGAAAACCCAAGTGAGGATCTATTCCTTAAGTCAGTAAGTAGAGGGGAGCACAGGTATTATTTTGAATGACTCTCAAAGCAATTGTGCCAGTCTCCACCATTATCACATTCTGTACAACTGTTCCAGAGAGATGGCAAATAGTGACGCTATAAGGATATTAAATTTAATGACTGTCTATGAAAAACTGACCAGTCTCCATACTCGTCCTACCCTGCTTTGCTCCTACATAAAGAGAAGCGGAAAGGCCATTTCTCTGCCTCCTGCCCCATGTTCAAAATGCATGCATGTGTGCTTGCAAATGCAAACACACACACACACACAGTCCTCAAAACTGGAGTGCTTAACTCCATGAGTAGTTAGGCCTTCGCATATTGATTTTGACACAAGAATTAATGCCTTTCCCAGTCAGGCATCTGGGCACCCCAAGCCTAATATTCTCACGCTTCATAGAGACATCTAAAAATGAACCTTGCCATTCAAAATGTCCAGCCGTGTCCCCAGAACCAAACATCCACTTAGGTTTCACAATTATGTGAACAGTTTAGCAGGAAAAACACCTACCTACACAATAGCACAGAAAACCAATTTCAACCTACCAACAATAATCAACCAAACACTTCATTCTGAAGTACATGAACAGGTGACTAAGATTTAACACATATAAGAAAACTCCAGAGAATGAAATAGTAAGTTTAGAAACAATGGCAGAATATTTAGCCCAGAATAAATACAGTTCAGGAATGAGAAGAAACATTTAAAAATAATTTAATTAGTATTCACAAAGAAATATGAGAACATCATAGACTGCTGGTGGGAACATAAAATGGTACAATCCCTTGGAAAAACAGTTTGACAGTTTCTTAAATAACTAAACACGCAACTACCACACAAGCCATCAATTGTACTCCTGGGGATTTATATCAGAGAAAGAAAAATTTTAATTCATACAAACATGAATACCTGAATGTTTATACTAGTTTTATTAGAAATAGCCCAAACCTGGAAACAATTGAAATAACCTTCAATGGATGTTTGGTTAAATAGTGATACATCCATACCATGGAATATGACTCGGCAATAAAAAGCAAGGAAATCATGATAGATGCGACAACCTGTATGAACCTCCAGAGAATTATGCTGTAAGAACAAAGCCAAATGCATACTGTATAAACACTGTATATACATGTCTTATATGAAATTCTTGAAATTATCAAATTATAAAAATGCAGAGCAGATTAATGGTCACCAAGGGTTATAGTACGTGTGGACCGGGAGCGAAGTGAGGATGACTATGAAAAGGAAACATGAGACATTCTCGGGATGGAAATGTTCTTTATCTTCACTATACAAATTTTAATACTTCAGTTAGGATACTATATTATAGTTTCACAAGATGTTCTCAAAGGAAAAAACTGGGTGACGGTATATGGTATTTTTATTACTTTGTACAGCTGCATGTGAATCTATAATTTTCTCAAAAGGAAAAACTTAATTAAAAATCTAATTGAGGGACGCCTGGGTGGCTTAGTCGTTAGGCATCTGCCTTCGGCTCAGGGCGTGATCCCGGCGTTCTGGGATCGAGCCCCGCATCAGGCTCCTCCGCTGGGAGCCTGCTTCTTCCTCTCCACTCCCCCTGCTTGTGTTCCCTCTCTCGTTCTGTCAAATAAATAAAATCTTTAAAAAAAATCAAATTGAATGTTAAAAGAAAGTATTAGAAAAATACATGATTGTTACATGAAGATAAACCTATAATAGAGTAGCTGGGAAAAAGAACACTGAAGAAATACATGTTATGAGGTAGAGAGAAAGGAAAAAGTAAAATAAATGTAAAAGCAGTGATAACTGACAAAGAGGTTCAATCCCATAGAGACAATATTATATTATGAAGAATTACAAAACAGTAAACAGAGGAAAGGAAGAGTATAAAACTATTAAAGAATTAATATAAAAAATTTCCAAAAGTTGGTTGAGTGGAAAGGAGGCTGGGAAGATGGCATAGTAAGAGTCCCTAAGCTCACCTCAACCCATAAATAAAAGTAGATAACACTCCCATAAGTGTAAATAACCCAGAAAGTTACCTGAAGACTAGCAGAACCCTACAACTAAAGGGAAAGAAGAGGCCACATGTAAGATGGTTTTACAAAAAAAAAAAAAAAAAAAGCAGAGATGGGGTGGGGAGCAAAATGGGCCAAGCCCAGCTGAGGCAAGGAGGTAGATTCCAGGGGCACCTGGGTGGCTCAGTCGTTAAGCGTCTGCCTTCAGCTCAGGGCATGATCGTGGTGTTATGGGATCGAGCCCCACATCAGGCTCCTCCACTGGGAGCCTTTTTCTTCCTCTCCCACTCCCCCTGCTTGTGTTCCCTCTCTCGCTGGCTGTCTCTCTCTCTGTCAAATAAATAAAATCTTTAAAAAAAAAAAAAAAGGAGGTAGATTCCAGAGTGGGGAGCAGAGAGAAACAGACTGTCACACTGGGAAGCCCATACAGTTAAGATGAATCCCTATAATATTTAACTTTGAAAGCGAGAGGATCCAAATTTCCTAAGTTCTTACAAACAGTGGGACTTAAAGTGTGGAATTTTAAAAATCAGCAGACTTGGTTCTGGGAGAGCATGAAGGGTGACAGGAAGCTAAGTCCCCACCATTAAAGAGACAGCACAACGAACAGCCAGCATAGATACAGCATATCAGCAGCAGTTTGAAAAAGGCCGGGGGCACATGGGAGGGAGAATGGTTTACTCATCTCAGAGCTTGTCCAGGAGAAGCAGGGATCACAGGGAGACTCCTCCAGAAGCAAAAGAGCTGTCAGGCACCATTTTCCTCCCCTGCTCCTCAGCATAAATACACTACCCCTGCAGGAACCAGCACAGAACCAACACTCCCTATCTAACTTGCTTATACCAAGCTCTACCCTCTGAGGATTCTGCAGATCCATGCTTCCAAGTCATCCTCTGAGGATTCTGCGGATCCATGCTTCCAAGTCACCCCTGCCTCAGTCCCAGTGAGGCAGGCCCCCATTCCTAGAAGACCTGAAAAAGCTCGCCAGCATGGCATTTTCCAACTTCTGCTTTTTTGCAGGGACTTTGTTCCAGTGGCTGTGGTGGCAGGTCACATTTCACAAACAGATCACCATACACCTTGTTAAAATGCACCCCACTGGCCAGGGACCAGGCACTGCCCAGAACAGGCAAAGAGAGGCTCTGCCCATAACTAGAAGAGTTAATACCCATTGTACTCAAACTATCCCAAAAATAGAAGAGGAAGGAAAACTTACAAATGCATTCTATGAGACCAGCATTTCCCTGATACCAAAATCAGATAAACACACCACAATAAATGAGAACTACAGGCTAGTATCTCTGATGAACATACATGCCAAAATTCTCAACAAATTGCTAGCAAACTGAATAAAAAAATACATTTTAAAAAATCATTCACCACGAATGAGTGGGATTTATTCCTGGAATGCAAACGTGGTTCAATACACACAAATCAATTAAAGTGATATATCACATCAATAAGAGAAAGCATAAGAACCATATGATCATTTCAATAGATGCAGAGAAAGCATCTGACAAAGTACAACATCCACTCATGATTTAAAAAAAAAACACAGGTTTAGAGTAAACATACCTCAATATAATAAAGGCCATATATGAAAAGCTCAGAGCCAACATCATACTCAATGGGGAAAACAGCTTTTCACCTAAGGTCAGAAACAAGACAAAGATTTTGACTCTTAACCATTTTTATTCAATATGGTACTGGAGGTCTTAGCCATACCAATCAGACAAGAAAATGAAAAGGCATCCACATTGTTAAGGAAGAAGTCAAACGTCCCCTTTTTGCAAATGACATGACACTATTTATAGAAAACCCAAAAGAATCCACCAAAAAACCCAAAACAAAACAAAACAAAAACTAGAACTGATAAATGAATTCAGTAAATTCACAGGATACAAAATCAACATACAGAAATCCATTGCGTTTCTGTATACTAATAGTGAAGCAGCAGAAAGACAAAATAAGAACTTACAATTTACAACTGCACCAAAAAAACCAAAACAACAACAACAACAAAAACCCAGGAATAAACTTAACCAAAGAGGCGAAAAAGCTATACTATGAAAACTATAAAATGTTGATAAAACCAACTGAAGTTAACACAAAGAAATGAGAAGGCATTTCATGCTCATGGATTGCAAGAACAAATATTGTTGAAATTTTTATACTACCCAAGGCAATCAACCCATTTAATGCAATCCCTATCAATATACAAACAGTATTTTTCACTGAACTAGAACAAATAATCCTAAACTTTGTGTGGAACCACCGAAGACCCCAATAGCCAAAGCAATCTGGAAAAAAAGGAAAAAAAAATGAAACTGGAAGCATCACAATTCCAGACTTAAAGTTATATAATAGAGCTGCAGTAATCATAACATCATGGTACTGGCATAGAAATAGACCTAGATCAATACAACAGAATAAAGAGGCCAGTAATAAACCAACAGTTGTACAGTCAATTAATCTTTGACAAAGGACACAAGAATATGCAATGGGCCAAAGACAATCACTTCAACAAATGGTACTGGGAAAACTGGACAGGCACACGCAAAAGAATGAAGTTGGACCACTTTCTTACACCAGACAAAATAGTTAAAATAGAAAACTCAGGAAACAAGTGTTGGTGAGGATGTAGAGATAAAGGAAAGCTTATGCATTATTGGTGGGAATGCAAACTGGTACAGCCACTGTGGAAAGCAGTATGGAGGTTCCTCAAAAAATTAAAAATAGAACTACCCTACGATCCAGTAATTGTAATACTGTATTTACATAAAGAATATGAAAACACTTATTCGAAGGGATAGATGTACTTCCATGTTTACTGCAGCAATATTTACAACAGCCGAACTATGGAAGCAGCCCAATTGTCCATTGATACATTGATAGATGAATGGATAAAGAAGATGTGGGGTGTGTGTGTGTATGTATGTGTGCGTGTGTGTGTGTGTGTGTATATACATGATTTCACATATATATGAGATTTAAGAAACAAAACAAATGAACAAAGGAAAAAAGAGAGAGACAACCCAAAAAACAGATGGTTACCAGATGAGAGTTGGGTGGGGGGATGGGTGAAATAGGCGAAGAGGCTTAAGAGTACACTCATCTCAATGAGATCTGAGTAATATATGAAACTGTTAAATCACTACTTTGTACACCTGTAACTAATGTAACAGTGTATGTTAACTACAACAGATTAAAAAAAAAAAGAATTCCAACGATTAAAAAAATTCAGAAATCTTTAGAATCAAAGGATAATGTTTAGTCTTCCTATTCAGAACTTTATGTTTGTCAATACGTTTTACTTTTTTCTTTGTATAAGGGTTTCATTTTTCTGGTTAAGTTTATAGCAAAATAAAATTTTTATTCTTGAACCTGCTTTCATACACATCTTTATTTTCCTGGTTACAATACATTATTTGGATATTGCAGATGTACTGGAAAGTTCTTTCTAGTCTATTAGTAATTTTTTGACAGAATAATCAAAACATTTGGAAGTATTCTCAGTTTTATATCAGTTTCTAATATTTATATCTCTTTATTTTTTGTCTTAATGCAATACTTAGGTCTTCTAGCAAAGTAATAAATTATAAAAACAATTATGTTATCCTTGATTTCTGAAGAATTAGTAATACTTTGCTATTAAGTATGATTTTTGTTCTATGTTTATACTTTGATACATTCATCAAATTAAGGATGTTCTTTCTTAACTAGCTATACATTTTTTTTAAAGTTTATTTTGTTTTTTTAATAAACTCCACACCCATTGTGGGGCTTGAACTCAGGACCCCAAGAACAAGAGATGCATGGTGTTAAGACTAAGCCAGCCAGGCAATCTTGCTATAAATCGTTAATGCATATTGATTATGAATATTAAATAGCATGATAAATTTAAAGTCATAAAACTATTATTTTAAATTTAAAAATATAGTTAATTATAAATAAATAAGCTAAACTAAAATTAAAATAATAAAAAGGGATTCTAGTACAGAAATATTAATAGATGCAAAATATCTAGATGAAATTGGATGTTACATATTAAGTCAGCCAAAATTGTTTCATATCAGATAATGTGTTCCACTCCATTCCAAACCATTTTATTTGCCATTTAATAAAGTATAGGCTGCAATTATCTGACAGATGTGCAGTACTCCATCAAGAAAATTAAGAGTTTAAGAATTCAGCATTTATTTTAAGTAACTGTGCAGAAGAAACTATGCTGTAGCCACATTGTTTCAGCACTTGGAATCCGTGCAACCCATTGTTTCTCTGTTCTATAACGATGTTTTTCAGTATTCCTCCCCAATATGCATGCCTCTTTTTTTGTTAATTTTTAAATTGAAGTATAATTAACACACACTGCTATATTAGTTCCAGCTGTACACTAAGATTCAACACTAAAATTCAACATTTCTATACATGATTCCGTGCTCGTGAAGATAAGTGTTCCCTTAATCCCCTTTATCCATCTCACACGAGGCCCCACCAACCTCCCTCAGAGCAACCACCAGTTTGTTCTCTGTATTTAACAGTCTGGAGTTTCTTTTCTTTTCTTTTTAAAGATTTTATTTATTTATTTGAGGGAGGGGCAAAAGGAGAGGGAGAAGCAGACTCCCTACTGAGCAGGGAGCCTGACAAGGGGCTCAATCCCAGGACCCTGAGATCAAGACCTGAGCAGAAGAGAGCTGCTTAACTGACTAAGCCTCCCAGGCGTCCCTGGGGTTTCTTTTTTTTTTTTTTTGTCCTTTTTTTTTTCTCTTGATTTGTTAATTTGTTTTATTTCTTAAATTCCACATGAGTGAAACCATCTGGTATTTGTCTTTTTCTGTCTGACTTATGAAACCGATATAAATCTCCTGATGTCATGAAAGTTGTTCCTCTTTCTGACTTACCAATTCAATCAAGTGATTTTTAAATAATAAAAAAGATAAACTCTTCTATTTTTCCCTGGGAAGGAGAATTCAGAAACTTGTATTAGGTGGGAAATCAGGAATCAGCTCACCTACCAGGGATTCTCATAATGGTTAAAAGCCATTTGTATTTTTAAAAATTTTCACACATATATTTTCCTTTATTTATTCAGAAGCAAATGGTTGTTGACTATTCAGATTATGTAGAACTTCAGATAAATGGTACTTAATCAGGAAGACTGTGGATCAAGGAAGCATACCAAGTTATCCGAAATAATGATATGTACACAGGCAATTCATATAAAAGTGTAGATATTATGAGAGAAAATAAAATTTCGAGAGCATTCTGAACAAAAACTTAGAATAACAATTCACTACAACAGTCTTCTCTTTTCATGCTTTGTTATAAAGCCTAATTTATATTTGCTTCCTGTTTCTTTCAGGAAGATGAATAAGTTATGCAAAATAAAGTACACCAATATTCAAATTATAAAGAAAAGCGTAGGTTTGAAAACAATTTGACAATGAGATAAGCAAAAGGGTCCAATTAAACAAACCCTTGGGCAAATTACTATTTCTTTTACCAATTCATTCTTTTTCATAATGTACGTAAAAAAATATCCTTGACCACCTAGGTGTTTCTTAGTCTATTTTAATTAAAAAAGCAGTATTTATTAACAACACTCCATAGCTGACAATTTTAATGCTCCTATCAAACTCAGGCAAGAAATTATTAAATCCATAAATGTGCTTTTATTGCATTTTAATGGAAATGAAATTGGATCTGTCTTATCAGAGGTGGGACTAGTCAACACTAAAAGGAGCAGAAGTATTGCCAAATAGTCAATTTACATAAATAAATTTGCCTCCTCTACAAATCAGGAAGTCTTTTCATAAGAGGTTGAAAAGCAACATCATTCCCCAAGCTGACTTTGAATTGATGGACTAGTGGTGAACCTGATAAGATTTAACCAAAATCTTTCCTCTTTTTTCTCCATACAAGGTACATTTTAAGCTTTGCTTTTCCCATGATACCTATCTAAATGTTAATATTGCACATCCTTTCCATACTATTTTTGCATTCCTAGGAAGAAATGCATGTCCTATACACAGCAACTCTGTTCAATCTAGAGTAATAAATATTCTGAAATACTTAGTTCTGAATAATTCATTTATACAATCTACAAAACGATGATTGGAAAGCTTGCTTTTAAAGGATTTTACTAACTTTCATTGAAAGATACTACATAAAATGACTAGATGATGTAGCAAATCTTATTGTCCAGGAATGTACACGAAGGGGACCTAGTTGTTTTTTTGTAAAAATATTAACCCTCACTGAATCATATGCAAAGTTGTTCTTCAAGTTGGAATAAATGCTTAAAGGTTATCTAGGCCAAATTCCCACCAGATTAAAAACCAATTTCTTCTACAGCATACCTAACGAGAGGCTATTTATTATCCACTGGAATGCCTACAGTAATAGTACCTTGTGTAGTGTTGGCTCCCGATCAGGTATTCACAATTGTCCATTTTTAATGCTCTGCTTTGTCTTGAACAAACTTTGATACGGTTTCTCTCTTCCCTAAAGGTCCCTAAACTCTGGTGGTCCTCAGACCTGATTAAGCACTAAAAACCAAAAATATCCCCTTATCAACTTACCCTGAGAATCAGCTGAGTACAGTGAAACGTATCTATTTCCTGACAGACCTCTCCAATCGTTTCCTCTCATTTGTCTGACTTCCCCATACTTACTGCTTATACCTCTTTACAAAAGAAAAGCCTTTTTGTTTGCTTTTGAGACACTTGAAGATTTCTGAGATCAGAGGCTCTGGACTATTGTAATAGTTTTTCTTCTTAATAAAGTCTCTACCTATTTAAGTCTGGATTTGTTTGTGTATGAAAATCCATTAAAAAATATGTGAAAGCCCAATACTTGGGATTTTAAATAATTTGTATACCTAGGAACTGGTTTTCTTACCCTCTGCTAATTGCTACTTTCATTTCACTTTTCCCCCTTCCTTCCTTTCCATTACACAAAGTTACGGGCTTACAGACCAATATTCTAACAGATAGAAAATTCTAAATCATTGATACCCCGGTCCAACCTCATGGCTATTTGTGACATTTCCACGTGTAATATTGCTTTTCATATTTTACCCATTATGTGCACTTCTAAGAGAATCAATGTCTAGAGCATGTTCCACCCAGCAGCATTAGTCTGCTGAGTAGCAACTAGTATCTATTGTCTATTAAGAACCCATATTCCTTAATCTGAAACAAGTTCTTCCACAGTGGAGAAGGAGCATAGTCACCAAAGTAACTTAAATATTTTGATTTGGGGAACATACAGGAACAGTTCAGATGTGTATACACGCAAAGATAAAATTATCCAAGAAAAGACAACTCTGATTCAATTACTTTGAATCTGCCAACAAAGCAATTTAAGGTAGGTCTCCACCATGTAGGTAAACTAGAACTGATGGTTTCAGCTCACATGACTACAGAAAAGAATTTAGTTATCACCTAATAATTGCTCATTGCTTTCTTACCACATATCC
Organism: Ursus americanus; assembly: GCF_024610735.1. Taxonomy (NCBI): domain Eukaryota; kingdom Metazoa; phylum Chordata; class Mammalia; order Carnivora; family Ursidae; genus Ursus; species Ursus americanus. The sequence continues at coordinate 27,102,477 of NC_142164.1, forward strand.
AGCTCCACGCTAGTGTAGCAGCCAAGGGCAGGCCGCCCCAAGAAAGGCCACCTTGCCATGAAGATTATTTTCAGTTAAAAAGCAATCAAAATCCAGTAGATTCAGGAAAAGTCCTTTACTTCTCCCACAACTGACAAAAATGAACTTAGAGGACCTGCTCCAGAAAGAGGGATATCACCACAGATAACTACATTATACTATGAACTAAGTATGGTAGATAGGGAAGAACCTAGCAAGACCTGTTTGATCAAAAGTCCTCTATGTCCCATTATTTCTGAGCAGCAGAACAAACATTTGGCCCAGCAGACATCTGGTTACCAATGTAGGAGCCCAGAGCAGGGTGCCCCAGGATAGACCACTTTGATAGAAAGATAATTTTCAGTTACAAGTCATCAAAACCCAGCAGATACGGGAAAAGCACTATTAATAGAGACTCCCCTTTACCTAAGGAGCTCATCTGCATAATAGGGCAACCTTGTTTTTCCAAATATCTCCTTTGCCTTCCTGCTAAGGAGCTGATTCTCCTGTTTGTATCCTCAGGCACCTACCCCTATCCTTAGGTCATACAAGCTTCTTGTTGCCTCACTGTTTCTGTAATTTCACTTCTATGTGGATTCCCTGTATGTATGCCCACAAAATTTGATTTTCTCCTGTTAATCTGTCTCACGTCAAGTTGATTCGAAGTCCAGCTAGAAGGACCACAGAGCAGAGAAAGATCTTTCTCCCTAATACCAAACATGTACTCTTTTTCATCTTGCTATGAACTGGATTTTTTCCTTATGAAGTCCCGGGCCACTATCTCCTCCTTAGTTAAGAATGACCAAAATACCTCACGTTGACAGATTGACTTTGGAATTTCCATTTCTGTGTAGATTCTCCTTACCTACAAAATTAAATTTGATTTTCTCCTGTTAATCTATTTCATGTCAATTTGATTCTTAGTCCAGTTGGAAGGACCTTGAAGGAACAGGAAATTCTTGGACCCTGACACTATGCACTATGGCAAAGAAGAGAATTCTGGAACTCACATCTTCAACTTTCACATAATACGCATGATCTCAGAGTAAGAAAGATTCCTAATATAAGAAATAAACATTATAAAGCTAATTTTAGGACACCTGCTTTTGCCCCTGTTGAACTACCTCAATTAGAACAACCTTACTTCCAAGAATCAACAGAAAAGCAGGGTAAAATATCGTTTTAATATTTTTTATAATTTTAGAATATTCTATATTGATTGCAATGGTGGTTACCCGGATCTACACCTGCAATACAATGGCAGAGAACTATATATACAACTTGTACCAATGCCGATATCCTTATTTTGATATTATACGGTGGCTATGTAAGGTAACCACTGGAGGAAACAGGATGAAGGGTATATTGCACCACTCTGTACCATTTTATATAACTTCCCATGAAACTACTATTTATTTTAAAACAAAAACTTTTTCTTAAAAAAATATGTCTAAAGGTATCAGAAAGCTACAAATAAAGGCAAAAGTTGAGGGGTCAAGATCCCAGAGAAGTGAGCCCAACATTTGGTACTGCGTATCTTCTATAAGCACTCACAAATTCATAACTGACAGCCAAAAAGTAAAGAATTTGAACACCGCTTTCAGCGTTTTCATGGAACTAAGGACTCAGAAATTGGAGCTGAGGACTGGTCACCAGGGTTGGCCCTTGCAAAATAATCTAGTTTACGTATGGATCATCTTTACAGGGCTGAAAGGAAAAACTGAAAATAAGCTAGCCTTCCCAAAGACCGAAATTCAGCACAAATTGAGTTTGATTTGACTGACTTTAATCAGGCTAAATACTGAATTAAAGTGATCCCCACCTAGCTTAGAGGTCAGATGTAAAAGATTCAAACTATCTCTATATTTTTTCACATACAGTATCTCACATTAAATTTTAAAAACTAACATACATACAAAGTCTCAAGATTAAATGATCCAAAATCAAGAAGAAAAAGGAAAGATATACAGATAACCACAAGGGATCCAAATAATGCATTTGTCAGACATAGCTTTTATAATAATAAAACTCTATATAATACTTAGGGAAAACTTATGAAGACATACACAAAATATATGTAAGGAATCCTATAAACATCTCCTAGAAGACAAAAATGGGAGACATGCAAAACTGAAAAATATCACTTGTTTTGATTATGATATGCCAAAATGATAAAGATTTGATGTTATCTCGATTCCTTAGCTAATGTATAAATTTGATGCAATCTCAATAGTAATAGCAGAAAGCCTTTTTTCTATAACTAGATAAGGAGATCCTGACGTTCATGTAAAAAAAATAATATGAACAAACACATAGGACAACTGAGAGAAATATGAGCAATGAGGGGAGGGAATAGCCATTCCAGATTTTAAAACATACTAAAGGCTTCTAAAATTAAAACCAGGTTATATTGGTTGAAGAATAAGAGAGAGATCAGTGGAATAGAATGGAAATTCCAATAGATAAGAACATAGTAACGTCTCTTACACAATAAAGGCAGCATCTCAAATATCCAAGACAAATAGGGTAATTTTTATGAAAGCATATTGGGATAACTGTATAGTAATATAGATAATGATAAAATTGTATCCATACTTCACCCTATACACAGGCATAAAATCCAAATGAATCAGAATTCTCAATGTAAAAAATACAGATAACAATACAATTAGAAGAAAATTTGGAGACATTTGTAATCTGAGTATGAAAAACAATGTGTAAAACAACTCAATGGCAACACGATAAAAGGAAACATAAGTTTAACTTCAAAATAATTATTGGAAAAATCTTTCCATGGCAAAAACACTATAAGCAATACCAATAGACAATACATTGGGAGAATATATTTGTAGCAACATTAATCAAGGAAAATAACATATAAAAGGAAATATAGAGAAAAGAGAAAAAATACCAAAAATTGATGGAAAATGGGCAAAAATCATTAACAAAAAAATGACAAAACTATCATAAAACGAATTAAATATAAAAACGCTAAACTTTAACTGCAATAGACGTGAATTAAGGGATATTCTTTCACATCTTTAAGATTGTTAAACGTCCAAAATATAGACAACACAAGCTGTCACAGTGGCTATGGGGAAACATGAACTCTCATATAAAGCTGAGGGGATACAAAATGTTACAACCCTTATGGAAAGGAATTTAGCAATATCAACTAAAACTATATATGCATTTACATTTAGACCAAAGAATATCAGTTTTTTGGCTCCAAAAAGAAAGAAAAAGAAGAAAGAAAGAAAGAAAGAAAGAAAGAAAGAAAGAAAGAAAGAAAGAAAGAAAGAGAAGAAGAAAGAAAGAAAGAAAGAAAGAAAGAAAGAAAGAAAGAAGAAAGAAAGAAAAAAAGAAAAAAAGAAAAAAAGAAAGAAAGAAAAAGAAATTAAGCTCCAAGATATGCCACCAACACCAAGAAAGTAAATTTGTATGCTGTTATGGTTTGGGATATTATTTGTTCTATCATCATTTTAACAATGCAAAAGTCCATACACAGGCAATTGGTTAATTGGGCTATGTTATATACAGAAGTCCAGGCTTATCCACAGGGATATGTTCTAAGAAACCCCAGTGGATGCCAGAAACCACAGATAGTACCAAACCCTATATACACTATGCTTTCCTATACATACTTAGCTATGATAAAGTTTAATCTATAAATTAGGCACAGTAAGAGATTAACAACCATGATTACAATACAATACACTGGGAGAATATATTTGTATATATTCCACACAATAGAAATATTATAACAATATAGTTTAATAAAAGTTATGTGAATGTGTTCTCTCTCTCTCAAAATATTGTACTGTACTCCTCTTGCTTTTTCATGTGATAATGTGAGATAATAAAAGGCCTCTGTGATGAGACGAAGTGAGGTGAATGACGTAGGTATTGTGATATACCATCAGGCGATTACTGACCTTCTGATGGTATGTGAGACGGAGCATAATCTGCTTTGGGACCTTTGTTGACTACAAATAAGTAAAACCACAGAAAGCAAAACAATGGTTAAGGGAACACTACTATATATGCAATGAATGGATTAGTATGTAGCTATAAAGGAATAAGGATGATCTCTATGGACTGATTTGGAGGGATTTCCAGGATAAATTTTAAGGGGGAGAAAAGTACACTACTTTAATATATAATTTGCTTAGCTTTGAAAAATGTCCATAGAAAGAATAACCAGGATTCAATGAAAATCGTTATCCACAGGCAAAGACTGAGAGCCGGATAGAATGGAGAGGCAACTGAGTGACATTTCTCTCACGCACTTTATATAAATTTGAAATTTACAAGGATATTGACGGATTATATAATCAAAAACAAAATAAAAGCAACAAACATCAAATCAAATCAAATAAAACATAAAAATAATGAACATAATAGTATCAAACATATAGAATAAAGACATAAGAGGAAAAAAAACCCACACAACCAAAACTCAGACATATACCCTTACACTAAAGAAAGAAAAAATGTAATGAAATCAACTTCATTTAGTAGGTATTTTTTTTCATAGTGGTAAGGGTAAAGTAATTTTGTACATATTCGTTTTTGGTGTTTCATAGAAGAAAATCTATTAATTTGAAAGGGGGCAAGGTTCTCACTGCAAAGGAAGAGAGACACAAATATGCAATGAGAACACTGTTACCCTGAATATTGGATTAGAATTACAAATTTTTACCAAACACTGGCTAAATCTGGTACAATAAAAACAAAAATGAAAAATGCCTGTAATAGATATCAACATAATTGAAAAAGAATTAGAGAACCCACATGTTGAAAATCTAAATAAAAGCAGACACAAAGGTGAGGGGAACAAGACAGAGGGAAAGACAGAGAAAGAGAGAGGGATAAAAATAAAGAGAGATGATGAAAAGGTAAAATGAAGTTAAAAAAAAAGGAAAGAAAGAAGGGAAACTTTCATTTACCACAGGAGACAACTAATAAATGTACAAGAAATGGCAGTATGAAAATCATCGTTTTGCAAGCATTATGGAAATAAATGATCAAGGCAGTAATCATCAATGGATGATAACAACACTAGGTGAAAATCTGTTGGTTAACAAGATATTTACACAGTTTTCAAGTATCCCTGAACAAATTACTTATTGATTAAAAGTGGAGTAACAGTTGAGTGGAGAAATATGGAGGGCCCCACCTTAATCAAGTGACTCAAATTAATATCACCAATTATAGAACAGCCTAATGCCATGTGCCTCTTGCTTTGAGGTACTGAGAACAAACCAGCATCATTCATCCAGTACTTCTTCTAAAATATAACCTGAAACTAGAAACAAGAACACAATCAGATAAACTGAGATTGAGGGACATTCTACAAAACAACAGCTCTGCATTCTTAAAAAAAAAGAAAAAAAAGTTTGAAAAAAAGATGAGGTACTATTTTAGATTCGAGTAGCCTAAAGACATATAAAGACAATGTGTGATTCCAGTTTGGATCTTGGGTTGAAGATAAGTGAATTCAATGAATCATATTAGTGAGGCAAATGGAGAAATTAGATAAGGGCTATATATTAGATAATAATGTGATAATAATGCTAAATGTTCTGATTTGATCATTGTATTGCATGTGCACAAGAATATCCTTGTTCTCGGAATATATGTGGTGAAATACGTGTTATATTGGTTTGCTAGGGTGGCCACAACAAATTGCTGCAAATTTGGTGGCCTACAACAACACAAATTTATTCTCTCATAGTTCTAGAGGCCAGAAGCCTGAAATTAGATTGTCAAGAGAGCCACGTTCCCTTCCAAACGCTCTATGGCAGAAAATTTCCTTGGTTCTTCCACCTTCTTGGGAGCTCCTGGTGCTCCTCAGTTGTACCATCGTCTCGATTCCAGCCTCTGCCTACATCTCCACATGGCCTTTTCTCCTGTGTCTCTTTTGTTTTCTCCTTTTCTATCTCTCATAAACACATCTTTCATAGGATATAGGGAGCATCCTAATCAACTAAATCTCATCCGAAGAGGTTTTGTTTTTGTTCTCTTTTAAGAGAGGGCAGGGAAGGACAGAGAGAGAGAGAGAGAGAGAGAGAGAGAGAGACTCTTAAGCAGGCTCCGAGCCCAGCACAGAGCCTGATGTGGGGCTCGATCCCACAGCCTGGAGATCATGACCTGAGCCAAAATCAAGAGCTGGACACTTAACCAACTGAGCTACCCAAGCACCCCTCATCTGAAAAGCTTTATCTTAATGGCATCTGAAAAGAATTTAATTCAAAATAAGGTAATAATTCAGAGCTTCCAGCTTGGCATATATTGTGGGGAGCCACTTTTCAACCTAACTACAGGGGCGGAGGGTCCCAATTGCAACACACTTTTAAAAGGTTCAGCGAAATAATACATAATAATGCCCCGGCACACACATACACACACCTGAATACAAGCACACAAAGCACTAAAGCAAACGTGGCAAAGTACAAATAGCTGATGAATTTATGCAAGGGTACAATAATAAGCACATTCAGTGTAATAGTCTACGTTTTCTATGTCATGGATTTTCGATACTCCAAAATCAAATAACGGATGTAACATGCTCAATAAAACAATAAAAATACAAAGGCTTTAAAAACAAAATGTGAATTCATAAAAAAACAGACTTACAGAAGTAAAGCCAACAACTGAAATTAATACCTCCAAAGATGTGTAAAATAGTGGATTAAACACAGATGAAGCAAGGATGATTAAACTGGCATAGAGGTTGATAAGGTATATACTGACTAAGGGACAACGAGGGAAACAGGGTGTGAAATCTAAAGAGAGGAGAAATGTGACAGAGGAAAGGGTAGAAATAATATTTGAATACATGATGTCCAAGAGTCTTCCTCAAAAAAGGGAAAGATGGAAGGCCACAGTTTCAGCAAGAATTGTAAACCAAAAGCAGAATAAGTACAAGCAAATTCACATCTAGGAAGAGCATAGTAAAACTCATAAAAACAAGAACAATCAGGGATAAAAAGGCATAATGAGAAAAATAACAGTAATAAAACTGGCAGCTGTCATTACGCAGAAATTAGAATGATGTCAAACTAATACAATGAGGAAAGGATAGTTTTTTTTAACAACTGGGTGGCAAAAGGGCTGGCTGTCTTTCGTTTTTTTAGGAATGGACCTACTAGGTGCACAAATATTAAATTAAGATAGATCACATATAAGCGTAAAAATTAAAATTATGACACTGCTAGAAGAAAACAAAGTAAAATACCTTAATGAGTTGGGTGGTAGAAAAATATTTATTAAATAGGACACAAAGAATAAATATCATTAAAATAAACATTAAATTCTGTATCTTATCAAAACTAAAACCTTGTGCTGTTGGGAATACTTTATTATGGAAATAAAAAGACAACAGACATGGAGATTATATTCATCACACACAAATGTGAAAAAGAAGTTGTATTCAAAATATATAAAGAATGCCTACAATTCAGTATTTAAAAGACATACATCTTTAAAAGTACACAATACATCTTATTAGAAATGTGACAGAAGACATAACAAGAGCAAAATAAAACATGAAAAGGTGCTAAGCATCAGTAGTCATTTGGAAATTACAAATTAAACCACAAAAAGTCATCACTTTACAATCATTATAATACCTAACATTAAAACAAATGGCAAATTCAAGTTAGGGTGAAGATGTCAAATACCTTAAAGCCTTATACATTGCTGGTCTGAGTATAATATGGTATATATCAACTTTGTGATTTTTAGATCTAAAATTATATGAGCTATATAAATGATAAATCTGAAAACCACATTTTCAATCACTTTTTAAAAGATTTATTTATTTATTTTAGCAGGGAGGGGCAGAGGTAGGGAGAGAGAGAATCTGCAGTGGACTCCCCGCTGAGTGCAGAGCCTAACTCAGGGCTCCAGCTTAGGACCCTGAGATCATGAAATGAGCCAAAATCAAGAGTCAGATGCTTTACCGACTGAGCCACCCAGGTGCCCCCAGTTTTTCAAATTTTTATATAACTTAAACCTAGAACTAATCTATTAGTTAGAAATAAAATCAGGAAAAATACGAAAACTCCATTAAGAAGAGAATGTATGAACTATGAGATATCCATACAGTGGAAGGCTATACAGAAACAAAAATTAAAAACTATTTGAACATGTAACCACATAGATGATACCAAAAGAGTATTTTGTGTTAAGGAAGCCAGACAAAAAAGAGTATTTAATATGTGGGCCCATGCATATGAAATTCTACTTCAGACAAACTTAAGACGCAGCAGTACATATTTGAATGGCGGTTACCCTGTGGGGCGAGGGTGGTTAATGCTATAGGGGCCCAGGTCAGGCTGCCCCGGGACAGGCCACTTTGGCATAAAAATTATTTGAATTAAAAGTAATTAAAACCCAGAAGATGCAGGCAAAGCTCTCTGCCTCCCCTACAACTGCTTAAATTTACACTGGAAAGGAGCCTGCAACAGGAAGAGAACTCTTAATAGAGACTCCCCTTTACCTATGGAATTTATCTGCATAACAGGGCAACCCAATCTTCTGAACACCTCCTTTCACCTCCTTGCTAATGAGCTTCACCCCTTGGTATCCTCAGGAGCTACCCCTCTCCTAAGCTCATATAAGCTTCAGGTTGCCTCATTGTCTTTGGAATTTCACGTCTGTGTGGATTCCCCATATGTATGCCTATCCATTGTGGTTTTCTCCCGTTAATCTGTCTCATATCAAGAGAAAGAGTGAATGCAAAGTTAAAATCTAAATTCATGTTGGATACATGAAACAATAATAATGATATCCAGTCGGGTGTAAAATGGACGGATGTAAAATGGATGAAGTTCAAATATAATATTGAACACATGAAATCAGACACAAGAGTCTATTGTGTGATAACATTGATATCAAAATAAAAAATACAAAAACCTTATCTAAGGTTTTACAAGTTAGGAGAGTGGTTACTTTGGGGAAGAGGATCTGTTGGTTGGAATAAAGTGTCTAGGATGCTGGCAATGTTCTAAATACTGGCCTGTGTAATGATTAGCTGTAAAACTTCATTGTTTCTTACACTCATATCATCATCATTTTCTATGTATATATTTTAATCTAAAAGTTAATTTTTGCCAGCTAATTTATGAAGTCGCTTTCTAATAAACACAGTATGCCTCTAATTTTTTATTTAATAAATCTTGGTCTTCCAATTGAAATTTTGCTAAAAAATGGTTAGAAAATATTGTGAACACAAAAATGGAATTATAACAAAGCATGTGAACTAGAGAACAATGCATAACCAACTCTACTTCATAGTAAATACCATAGGGAAAATAAAATCAGTCATATTATGGGAGAATGGGAGATCCGGGGAAAACAAGTGTTTAAAAGGGCACAAAAGTGCTGTAAAGTCTGAGATGGACACCCAATATCTAAAGCTATTTAGATATACATTATATTTAGAGATACCATATTTATTTCTATCTGGATGTATTTAGATACTTAGATACACCATATCTAAATATATGTATACACATGACAGATAATTGAAACTAACAACGAGGTTGTATCCCTTCAGAGAGAAAATAGGTTATTCTTGATATTTAGCTAAAACTGTAATTGTTCAGAAAAAAAAAACTTGGATAACGAAAAAATCTAGAGCATAATATTATGTGATTACACTACTAAAAGTTTTAAGAGTTTTCAGGAGAGAAAGCTGATGCTGCATTTGAATAATCAAAGACGACTTCCTGAAAAAAAAAAAAAGGTAATAAAGTCATCATATAATGTTAGAAATTAGAAAAGTGAAGATGATGTGTAAAGTATAGAAAACCTTGGAACCAGAGACAAGACAGAAATGTCTTGATATAAAGAACAGTGTGAAAGGAAAATGTGGATAGGATCGTAATGCTAAGAATTTTCCTGAAAAACACTGCAGTGATAATTCTGCGTAGAGTGCAGGCGGCTGGAGAGAGAAGTAGTTCTTACACTATGTTATGCGCCACAATCACTTGTAATGCTTATTTGAATAAAGAGTCCCAAGATTTCGAGCAAATATTCTTGATCAGTAGGTTCAGTGCAAGTCAATGGCTCTGCGTGTTTAAAAAGAACCCTGGCCAATTTTGTTAAAAATGGTCATGAATATGAAATTTGGAAAAACACTGCCTTAGTATATAGGGGAAACCAGGAATGGGTTTCAGGACAGAATTGTATTCAATATTGGGATTATGATTTTATTAACTTTTTATTATAACGAGGGTCCATAGGCTTTACCAGATTGAGGCATTGAAAAATTTGTCACAAATCACTGTTGTAAACACCGCTCCCTTAGACTCAAAGATGACCTCCCCCCCTTTTTTTTTTCAAGCAGAGAAAGACAACTATCATATGATTTCTCTCATCTATGGAACATAAGAACTAGAATGATCAGTAGGGGAAGAAAGGGATAAAGAAAGGGGGGGTAATCAGAAGGGGGAATGAAACATGAGAGACTATGGACTATGAGAAACAAACTGAGGGCTACAGAGGGGAGGGGGGTGGGGGAATGGGATAGACCGGTGATGGGTAGTAAGGAGGGCACGTATTGCATGGTGCACTGGGTGTTATACACAACTGATGAATCATCGAGCCTTGCATCGAAAACCGGGGATGTACTATATGGTGACTAACATAATATAATAAAAAATCATTATTAATAAAAAAAAAAAAGATTTTATTTATTTTTGTAAGAGCGAGAGAGTGCATTACGGGGGCGGGGGGGGGGAGGGCGGGGAGGGAGAAGCTGACTCCCTGCTGAGCTGGGAGCCCAATGCGGGACTAAATCCCAGGACCCTGGGATCATGACCTGAGTCAAACCGACTGAACCACCCAGGTGCCCCTCCAAAATGACTTCCAATTTCACTCCAGTCTTGCAAGCAAGAAAAATTCTGAACAAACTGAAAATCAATGACTCTCCTAGGATCCATCAGAAAACTGAGGTTCCAGGGCAAACTTACACCGCCAAATTGTTACGAAAAACTCTGTGCCCATAAATTTCATAACAGATGAAATGAACAAATTCTAGGAAAGATATAAACCACTAAAACTCACACATGAAGAAATACAGAATCTAAATAAGCCTATATCTATTTATAAAAAATGAATCAATAAATAATAACTTTCCAAAAAAAGAAAGTCATAGGTCCAAATTGTTTCAACGGTAAAGTCTACCAAAATGTAATGAAGAAATGATACCAATTCCCTACAAATACTTCCAGAAAGTACAAGGAGAGGGAACATTTCCTGGCTCATTCTATGAGATCTGCATTACCTTATTACCAAAACCAGACTAAAGGCATCACCAGAAAAGAAAGCCAACAAGCAATATGTCTCATAAACACTGGAGCAAAAAATCTCAAATATTAGCAAATCAAATCCAAAAACATGTAAAAAGAATTTTACACTACAACCAATAGAGATTTATTTACTGCAGTTATGCAAGGTTGGTTCAACATTTGAAAATTTGTCAATGCAATCCACCAAATCAATAGGTGAAAGAAGACTTTCGAATAGAATTAGGAGGAAAGAAGAATTAGACAATTTCTCAAACTACACTGAAGAAACAGGGATATTGAAGAATATAGTCAGGGAAAATCAGTTTCAGATGTGATGTTTTTGAGTGAAAATATTTTATATATTTTTTATCTTGCAGATTTAGTTCTAACATTTACTACTCAATGACTAAGGAAAAAGAAAATACCATATTTCAATAGCTATAAACATCAATTTTGAATGGTTTAGAATTTACTTTTCAAGGAATAAATGTTAAAATGCACACAATTATATTACCTAGTTTGCTTGCTCTTGTGGAAAGATAGTAAATCGAATGCAAAGTGTCTGCTAATTCCAATAAATGGATTAATACATCTGTTTTCCCACAGACTGCAAAAGGTACTTGGATATTTGCACCAGGGATTGTGTTAAAGAAATCTCATCCTGTGCATGCTTTCTGTTCATTTGCTTACGTATAACACATCCTTACATATACATTTCCAAATATATGTCATAGATAGAGAATATACTGAAAGGAATCATGACCAAATGATAATATTGTAATAGCAGATATTTTTTTGAGAAGTGGTATCAACTGTAATATGCACGTATGAATTTTCTTTGATCTTTACTTAATAATAATTTAGAAAACATACAATAATGATAAGAACATAAAAGTAACTCAAAATTCCACCAAAGATTTTTTTCCTACTTATCTGTATCATTTTCAGCTTTATTCACTGTAAATATATAAAAGAAAATTGATAATACACTGCTTATGCATAGTACTTTATTTATTTTAAATAACAGACTATTTTTTAGAGTGGTTTTAGGTTTCCAGAAAAATTGAGTGAAAAATACACAATTTACATAGGTCTTCTCATCCTCTCCAATTATCCCTATTATTAACATTTTGCCCTTATGTGGTACATTTGTTACAAATGATGAACCAATATTGATATATTATTCTTAACTAAGGTTCAGAGTTTACGGTTCAGACTGTGTTGTACATTTTATGGGTTTTGACAAATGTATAATGACATGTACCTGCCATTACATTATCATACATTATCATACAGAATATCTTCCCTGCCCTAAAAATCCTTTGTGCTCCAACTTTTCATCTGTGGGGTGTTTTCAAAGTTATCATGAACATTTTTAAAACATACATAGAGATAATTACAATAAATCACAATGTATCACCAAGATTCAACAATTATTAAGAAAATTCCTCAATTTCTGGGGCACCTGGGTGGCTCGGTCAGTTTAGCGCCTGTCTTCGGCCCGGGTCATGATCCAAGAGTCCTGGGATGGTGGCCCATGCCAGGCTCCCTGCTCAGCGGGGAGTCTGCTTCTCCCTCTGCCTCTGCCCCTGCTAGTGCTCTCTTCCTCTCTCTCTCAAATAAATAAAATATTTTTTTTAAAAAGAATATTCTTCAATTTCTTTTTCACCTTATTTTTTTTCTTTTCTTTAGCTGAAGTATTTAAAAATGAATACCAGGTATCCTGTGATTTTACATGCATATACTTTAATATGTAGCTTCTTTTTTCTTTCCTTAACATTACATTAATCATAAGCATAAGCATAAGACTTTTCTTAAGTCTAAGTATCTCTAAATCAGTATTTTAGTGGCTATACACTATTTCATGCAGGTATCCACCTTGCTTTATTGTATCATTCTTTAATTGTAGGGCACTTGTGTTTCAAAAGTTTTAGCTTTACTGAAACAAACAAACAAAAAAAACCCTACAAAGAATAGTATTCAATGTACATCTTAATTCCTGGGAGCCAGGGAGAGATGTGGGAAAATTATCAGAGTACAGATGTTGTTAAGGTGAGACACATAGTTGCAGTTTGCTTTCCATAAAGGTGCCAATTCACATCCCTATGGCAGTGTGTGAGAAAAAGTGCTGAAGTGCAGAACTTAAAACATACTTTGATCAACTCCTTAATATATGATTCCTATTGCAACTTTGTATCAGGACGTTATCTCAGAGGAATGTACCTCATTTGATCAGAACAGAGTAATCAGAATCTTCATAAAGAATGATATATCTTGCTTTATACATCCAAGAGTCAAAGAAAGAACAACTCAACTAATAATTGTGTTAAAAAAAAATCAATATTGAGCACTGATGATATCAGCAAAAAGAAAGAATAGAAAGACCTAGAACCTCTTTCCCTGGAGAGACACACCCAATCAACAATGATAAATGGATCAATTCTTTGAGAAAAATCCAGAAACCAGCTGAGAGGCTCCTGCACCTGGGGGTTGGCCAGAAACCAGTCACACTGAAGTCCTTAGGAAAATCTAAGACATCCCCTTGCCATATTCCCACAACCTCCCCAGCAGCACCATATGAATGTAATCAGCAAGAAGACTTCAGCCCTAAGCTACTCCCTGGGGATTGAAAGGAAGGAGTGGAACTTTTGGTGAATTTTCTGGGGGCTGCTCCATGGACTGGTTTCTGTCTTGCCAAAATCTGAGCACTGACAGGAATAAACGCCATATTGCAAGCCTCTGAGAGCACAGAAAGCACTTCGGTCCAGCACACAGGCACTTGCCGTAGCTCCTCCCTCAGGCTCAGTACAGAGTGACCAGGTGACAAAGTGCAAATCCTTGCTCTCTCTAGGGAGGGGAAGAGCTGAATCCTGTGTTTCAACTTCCAACATATTGGAGGTGGGGTGGGGGGCTGCCCAAAGGACTAGCTTGGCTTGCCTAACTCCTGAGGCTGATTGGACAGGCAAACTACACATGCCTGAGGGCCAAGGAGAACAAAGGTTCACTTTTGGACTAGTGTACGATCACCAGCCAGAGCCCCTCCCCACACCTCAGCCTGTCTCCCAGCCACTGGCTAATCCCTGAGAAGAAAAATAAGACTTATCTGGTGACTATCTCAAGGACTGGCTTTAGTCTCCCTATTCTGAGAACACAGATGTCACCCGGCATACCTTAGGTGCCTGTGAGCCAATGACAACAAACACAAGGTCAGGGCATGATTCTATCCCAGAAGACCCGAGGCACAGCGGAGTGGACGTGGACGTGAAGTGGAATCTCATTTTGGTTTTGATTTGTGGTGCTCTGATAGCTAATGTTATGCGTATCTTTTAAGGTGGGTATTGTACATCTGTATGTCTTTGGAGGAATATCCATTCTGATCCTCTGCTCATTTTTTCTTAGTTTAGTTGTCTCTGTATTATAGAGTTGTGGAGTTCTCAGTATATTCTAGATACAAGTCCCTTATCAGACATAATTTGTAAATGTTTTCTCCCATTCTGTGGAAGTGTCTTTGCACTTTCTTGATTGTCTCCTTAAGCACAGGCACTTATAAGACTGTTGTTGATGTGCAATATATCTATTTTTGTTGTTGTTGTTGCTTGTGTTTATGGTATCATTTATAAGAAATAGATGCCTAATCCAAGGCCATGGTGTTTTGTGCCTATTTTACTTCTAAGAATTTTATACTGATTTCTGATATTTAAGACTTTGGTGCATTTTGATATACTTTTTACATGTGGAATAGTGTAAGGTGCAAATTCATTCATTTGCATGTGGATATGTGGTTGTCACAGCACCATTTGTTAAAAAGATTATTCTTCCCACCATTGAATTGTCTTAGCATTCTTATCAAATAGAAAGAAATTGATTACAGATGTGAGAGTTATTTTCCATAGGTTCACCCTTATTCTAATACCACACTACTTTGTTTACTCTAGATCTGTAGCAAATTTTCAAATCTAGGAAGTATGAGTCTTGCAACTTTGTTCTTTTTTCTTTGGCTTTTCATCCAGGATTCTTTGGCTATTCAGAGTCCTTTGAAATTCCAAATGAATTTTAGAGTCATTGGGTTAATTTCTACAAAGAAGACAGCTGGGATTTTGATAGGGATTACATATCATCTGTAGATCGCTTTTGAAGGTGCTCTCATCTCAATATTAATTCTCCTGACCTATGAACCTGGAATTTCATGCCACTTATGTAGGTGTACTAAAATTTATTTCAGCAATGTTGTAGAGTTTTCAGAGTAAAAAATTTAATTTTTAGTTAAAGTTATTTGTAAGTCTCTTCTTTATTGTGATGCTACTATAAGCGGAATTGTTAACATTTTTGATTGATTCATTGCAAATGGACTGAAAGAGGAAACAAAAAAGTACATGGAAGAAAAAGAAAATGAAAACACGACAGATCAAAACCTATGGGATACAGCAAAGGCAGTCCTACGAGGGGAGGATACTGTAATACAGGACAACCTCAAGAAGCAAGAAAAGTCTTAAATACACAACCTAACCTTACAACTAAAGGAGCTAGAAAAGGAACAGCAAATAAAGCATAAAATCAGCAGAAGAATGGAAATAATAAAGATTAGAGCAGAAATAAATAAGAGAAACAAACAAACAAAAAAAACCCACTAGAACAGATCAATGAAGCTAAGAGCTGTTTCTTTGACATCATCATAAAAGCCATATACAAAACACCCACAGCTAATATCATCCTCAATGGGGAAAAACTGAGAGCACTTCCTCTACAGTCAGGAAAACGACAGGGATGTTCACTCTCACCACTGTTAAGCACAGTACTGGAAGCCTTAGCCTCAGCAATCACAGA
The DNA here is from genome assembly GCF_024610735.1 of Ursus americanus. Lineage (NCBI taxonomy): Eukaryota > Metazoa > Chordata > Mammalia > Carnivora > Ursidae > Ursus > Ursus americanus. The sequence goes on from NC_142164.1 coordinate 27,118,619, forward strand.
ACAAAAAGGAAAAAAAAAGGCATCTAAATTGGCAAGGAAGAACTCAAACTCTCACTGTCTGCAGAGGACATGATACTCGATCTAGAAAACCTGAAAGACTCCACCAAACAATTGCCAGACCTGATACATGAATTCATTGCAAATGGATTCATTTTTGTACATTTTTGTACACTTATCTTGTGCCCTATAACCTTGCTAAGTTAGTTTATTAGTTTGAAATAAAAGTAGTTTTATTTTTTCTTTTCCAATTTGGGTGACATTTATTTCATTTTCTATCTAATTGCCCTGCCTGATACCTCAAATATGATGTTGAATAAAAGTGGTGAGAGTAATAATCCTTGTCTTGTTCTCATAGGGAGAGTATCCATTCTTTCACCATTCAGTATGTTACCTGTGGGTGTTTTTGTAGACGCCCTTTATCAGACTGAAAAAGAACATTTTCATTCCTAGTTTTCTAATTTTATCATGAGGGCTACTGAATTTTTTTTCAAAAGCTTTTTCTACATGGATTGTACTGGTAATTAGGTTTCTATCCTTCATTATATTGATATCATGTATTTTATTAATTTATTTGTAGATTTAAACCAATCTTGTATTCCTGGGATGAATGCCACTTTTTCATGGTGTATAATACTATATACATATTACTGGATGCAGTTTACTAGTATTTTGTTGCAGATTTTGCATATATATTCATAAGGCATATTGGGCTATAGATTTCTCTCCTTGTGATTTCTTGTTTTTTTGTTCGTGTTATTAAGTTTTATTGGTTTCTTTCTTCAAGTTTTAATTTAGATTCCAGTTGGGTAAGATACAGTGTAATATTAGTTTCATGTGTAGAATGTAGTGATTCATCACTTATATACAAGACCCAGTGCTCATCACAAGTGCCCTCCTTAATGCTCATCACCCATTTAATGTATCACCCCCAGCACCCACCTTCCCTCCAGCAACCCTCAGTTTGTTCCATATAGTTAAGAGTCTCTTTTATGGTTTGCCTCTCTCTCTCTTTTTCTTAGGGCCTAGGTTCATCTGTTTTGTTTCTTACATAACACGTATGTGTGAAATCATATGGTATTTGTCTTTCTCTGGCTGACTTATTTTGCTTAGGATAATACTCTCTAGCTCCATCCATGTGGTTGTAAATGGGAAGATTTCATTCTTTTTTATGGAATGGAAGAAGATATTTGCAAATGACATATCTGATAAAGGGTTAGTATACAAAATTTATAAAGAATTTATCAAACTTAACACACACAAAAACCAAATAATCCAGTTTAAAAAAAGGGTAAAAGACATGAATAGACGTTTTTCCAAAGAAGACATATAGATGGCTAACATGAAAACATGTAAAGATGCTCACTGTCACTCATCATCAGGGAAACACAAATCCAAACTACAATGAGATATCACCTCACACCTGTCAGAATGGCTAAAATTAACACAGGAAGCAACAGATGTTGACAAGGATGTGAATAAAGGAGGACCCTCTTACATTATTGGCGGGAATGCAAATGGGTGAAGCTATTCTGGGAAATAGTATGGAGGTTCTTCATAAAGTTAAAAATAGAACTACCCTATGATCCAGCAATTACACTACTAGGTATTTCCCCAAAGGATCAAGAATGCTGATTCAAAAGGATGCATGTACCCCGGTGTTTATAGCAGCATTACCAACAATAGCCAATTTGTGGAAACAACCCAAAAGTCCATCAATTGATGAATGGATAAAGACGTGGTAGATATATACACAATGGAATATTACTCAGATATAAAAAAAAAGAAATCTTGTGATTTCAATATCTGGATTTGGTATCAGATTAATGCTGGCTTTATTGAATGAATATGGAAATTTTCCTTTATCTTTGATGTTTTTGAAGAGTTTGTAGAAAATTGTTATTTCTTCATTAAATATTTGTAAAATCCACCAGTGAAGACATTTGTGCCTGGGCTTTTCTGTTTTTTTGGGGGGGGGTTCTACTAATATTAGTTTGCTAGGGCTGCTGTGACAAAGTGCCACACACTAGGTACCTTAATAAAAATTTATTTTTTCACAGTTTTGGAGGGTAGAAGCTTGAGATCAAGGTGTTGTCAGGATCGGTTCCTTCTGAGGGTCAAGAGCAAGAACCTGTTCCATCCCTCTCTCTAGCTTCTGGTGGTTTTCTGTCAATCTTTGGTGCAATGTGGTTTGTATAAACCACTCCAGTCACTGCCTTCAATGACATATGGGGCTATTCCTCTGTGAATGTGAGTCCAAATTCCTCATATTTATAAAAACACCTGTTACATGACCTCGTCATAACTAATTACATCTGCCATGATCCTTTTTCCAAAGGAGATCATATTCTGAGGTACCACAAGTGAGGTCCTCAACATATGAATTCTGGGGAGGGGGAGCAAAATTCGACCCATAACACTTGGTTTGAACTCTTCAGATATTTCATATCTTCTTGAGACTTTTTGGGAAGTTTTTGTGTTTCCAGGAATTTTTCCATTTCATGAAATTTCTTTAATTTGTTAGAATACAGTTGTTCATATTATTCCCTTATATTTCTTTTCTTTTTGTTATATCAGTAGTAATATCCCCTTTCTCATTACTGAATTTAGTCATTTGAGTCCTCTCTTTATGCTTGGTCAGTCGAGGTAAAGGGTTGTCCATTTTATCATTTTCCTGGATCTTACAATAAAAAGCTAGGCTGTTGATATGTGTTATTTTTTCTTTTTTTAAGTAGGCATTTGCAACTGTAAGTTTCCCTCTAAGCACTGTAGTAGCTGCATCCCTTAAATTTAGGTATGTTGTGTTGTCATTATCATTTATTCCAAAGCATTTTTTATTTTCCATGTAAGTCCTTCTTTGACCCTTTGGTTATTTAGGAGTATGTTGTTTAATTTCTACTATTTGGGAATTTTATAAATTTGTTGTTAATTTCTAATTTCATACTATTGTGATAGGAAATCATATCTTCTAGGTTTCCAAACTCTTTAAATTTTCTAAAACTTGTTTTACGGATAAGCATATGGTTTATCTTGGAGAATGTTCCACGTGTATTTGGAAAGAATGTGTATTCTGCTGCTTCTTAGGGAAATGTCCTATAGGTGTCTACTGGTCCTACTTTCTGTATATTGTTGTTCAAGTCTTCTATTTCCTTATTACCTTCTGTCTAGTTGCTCTATCCTAAATTTTTTAATAGGCATGCCAAGTAATTTTTTAATGAATACCAGAAATGGTGTATTAAAAGAAAAACCCTAGAGATTCCAAATGAATTTATCATATACCACATCGTATTCACTCCCCTATACTAGGCAGTTAAACTTAGAGGTAATGATTGATTTAATGCAGACAGGATCCATGGAAGTCAATGTTGGGCTGTAGGTTTGGTAAATCTCAGTTTACAACTAGTTTATCATACACTCATCTGGTAGTTCACCAGAAATTCCAAATTTCAGACTGGGGGCGGGGGGGGCGGGGAGGGTTATTTATGATGTTCCCTCTTGCTGATGAGTAAGAAAGTATAATCTTTTAATTTTCAACATTGCAAGATTTTGGAACTTCTGTTTTTCACCTGTCCTTTACTTTGCCTTTTGGCCTACTACCTACATAGGTTCAGAATATAACCAATGTTTTCTGAAGACTACAGGCATCTATGGCCCCTAAAGTCTCCTGTCATTCCACTGCTTAAGAGTCCCAAGAATTCCTCCAGCTTCCAGTTTCTTCTAAATTTTCTATTTCTTTTTTTTTTTTTAAGATTTTATTTATTTATTTGACAGAGAGAGAGCACAAGCAGGGGGAGCAGAAGGCAGAGGGAGAGGGAAAAGCAGACTCCCCACCGAGCAGGGAGCCAGATGCGGGGCTCAATCCCAGGACTCTGGGATCATAACCTGAGCCGAAGGCAGATGCTTAACCATCTGAGCCACCCAGGTGCCCCTAAATTTTCTATTTCTTAACATCTTCCCTAATTTGAAATTCATAACTGCTCTTAGGGGGAAAAATGATTGAACAACTGCAGATCTTCAGCTTACCTTTACATGTTTCCACCTTGTACAGAATCTTATCCCCTGTTCTCTGATAAATCTATGCATTAAATAGATTATGAAAAAAAATACTGGGCATTTCCACTAGTTCTCACAGGGACACAAATCACTTTATCCGATACACAGACATTAATTGGAAAGAGTTACCATTAGGGATTCAAATTAATTATGACATCAAATTCATTAATAGATACAGAATTATTCATTTTCCATGTCCTCTTGTTTCAGCTTTTCACATGTATTTTTAAAGAGACTTTGTCCTTTCATCTATTTATAAAAATTTATCCTCATAAAGTTCTTCAAATTACCCTGTTAATATCTTTATAATAATTTGTAGGATCTGAAGTGTTGCCCCTTTTTTATTCCACATATGGTTATTTCTGTCCTTCCTTGGTTTTTTTGGTTGTGACAGAATAAAAAACAAAAAACCCCAAAACATACCATAAATGATCTGAAGTTTCACTTTATTTGTAATCTATTTTAAAGTTGCTTTATATTTTAGTATGTCTCCCTTTATTTTGATCATTTTTTTCTACTGTCATTAAGTCAAATTTGATAGTTGTGTTTTTCAACCTTAATTTTTTTGTCATTTTATTCTGAACTTACAATGAAACGTGCTAAAATCTCCCTTTAGTTCTATTAGCTTTTGCTGTGTATATTTTGAGATTTCATTAGGTTTAAACAGAATTTGTATATATTTCTGGTTTGTTGAGAGTCTCTCCTTATGAAATAACTCTCTTTATCTTAATAATGCTTCTATTTTTACGTTCAAATTTTGTCATATGAGTATAGCTAGAACCGTTTTCTTTTTCCTGGTATTTGCATAGTAATCCTTTTTCATAACTTCCTCTTTAACTTACTTATATTACTTTTAAAAAATCTCTCTAGGGGCATCTGGGTGTCACAGTTCGTTAGGCATGGGACTCTGGGTTTAAGCTCAGGTCGCAATTTCAGGGTTGTGGAATTGAGCCCTGCTTTGGGTACCACACTCGGTGTGGAGTGTGCTTGGATTCTCTCTCCCTCTCCCTCTGGCCCTCCCTGCTGTCTAAAATAAATAAATAAATCTTTAAATAAATAAATAAAATAAAATATGTCTCTGGGGTGCCTGGCTGGTTCATTTGATGGAGCATGCGACTCTTGATTTTGGGGTTGTAGGTTTGAGCCCCATGTTGGGTATAGAGATTGCTGCAAAATAAAATCTTTAAAAAAATTTAAAAATTTAAAAAGTGTCTACAGTTTTTTTAGTCAGTCTTTCCCTATCTTTAATTAGGAAATTATGCTTACTTATATTTAATGCAATAAATGATATATTTGGCTTAAAATCTACCATTATATAACATGCTTGCTCTGGGTCCCACCTCTCTTATGTACCCTCTTTTTCCCTGTTTTTATTTATTGATTTTATTATATTTCTTATCCCTCTATTAACTCCTTAGTTCCACATTCGTTTACTGCTATTTTAATGTTTACCCTAAAGACTACAACACGAATCTTTGCTTTAAAATCCAACATCAGGGGCGCCTGGGTGGCACAGTCGTTAAGCATCTGCCTTCAGCTCAGGGCGTGATCCCAGCGTTCTGGGATCGAGCCCCACATCAGGCTCCTCCGCTGGGAGCCTGCTTCTTCCTCTCCCACTCCCCCTGCTTGTGTTCCCTCTCTCGCTGGCTGTCTCTGTCAAATAAACAAATTAAATCTTTAAAAAATAAAATAAAATCCAACATCAATGAATACTTTTAGCAAATCCTAAAAGATACAAAGACCTTAGGCTAATTTAACCTCACTTATCCCTTTCTAAGTTTTGAATATTTTATTTTGTATGTATTTAAGTAAACATAGATGTTATCGATGATGTTCTATAGTTTTATATTGACAGCATTCATGTAGATTTGACTTTTTCTTTCTTCCATTTGTAAGCTACACTCAGGAATAAGTTTCCATCAGCCAAAGTAATGCTTTTTAAATGTACTGCAGATCCGCTGATAATAAATTCTTTCATTGTGTTTTTTTTTGTTTTTTGTTTTTTTTAAGATTTTATTTATTTATTTTGACAGAGAGAGACAGCCAGCGAGAGAGGGAACACAAGCAGGGGGAGTGGGAGAGGAAGAAGCAGGCTCCCAGTGGAGGAGCCCGGTGTGGGACTCGATCCTGCAACGCCAGGATCACGCCCTGAGCCAAAGGCAGCCGCCTAACGACTGTGCTACCCAGGCGCCCCTCAGTGTGTTTTTTAAAAAATGTATTCAATTCACCTTAATGGTGAAGGATAAGTTTGATATATTATAGAATTTTAAATTTTCATTTACTTCATTTTTACTTTACGATATTATTCACTGCATTCTTACTCCTTTTTGGTGGGGTGGAGAAGGTGCCAGTTATATTGTTGTTGTTAATGATACTGTGTAATTGTTGTTGTTAATGATACTGTGTAACTCTTTTCGTGAGCTTCTTTAAAGGTTTTCTCCTTGTTGTTCACATTCAGCAGTTTTACTACAGTGTGCTTTGGTTTAAATTTCTTTGTATTTATTCCTTCTTCACTTTATAGTGCTTGTCATGTTTATGGATTGAGGTCCTTTGAGTGTTTTGGAAAATACTCAATCATCAATCATTGGTCATATATTCCTTCTCCTTCACTATCTTTATTGTCTTCTTATGAAACATTGATTAAAGTGGCAAGAAAATACAGTGAAGAGAATATATTTCATCTGTAATAGAAATAATACCTTAGTCAGCTATTCCAGGTATGGAAAAACTCTTGATTTTTGTTTCTCTGTGAAAACATCTATTAGTTCTAATAATGTACATGTTGATTCCACAGGAGTTCCTATACATAAATGATCATATTATCTACATAAAATGAAAATACTTTTTCTTTTCTTCCAATCCATGTATTCCTTATTTATTTTTCTCATCATCATATTTGTGGCAAGATTACATGACTATGTTAAACAGTGATGGCAATAAAATACGTTTTTGCCTTATATCTGATCTTAAAGGGAAAGCATATTAATACTCCTCCATTAGATACGATTATTTGCCTTAAGCTTTCAGTAGCTAATCTTTATCAAATAATGTTCTCATCAATTCATATTTTGATTCAGATTTTAATAGCAAATATTTCTTGAACTTTCTGAAAAGTTTTATCTACTTATAAAGAGAAAACGTGTAATTTTTATGCCTTAGTAAAAAATATGAGTTATACTGTTAATTTGTGTAATTAAATTACTGTTATGTTACTGAGATAAGACCTGTAGCAAATAAAATAACCAGGTATCAGTAAAACAAACAAAAATATGTGTGTGTGTTTGTGTGTGATCAATCAAGATAGGGAAAAAAGAGACACGGATAATTCACATGCGACCTCATCTATTTTCTGAGAATTTAAAAATATAATTAAAGGGACACCTGGATGACTCAGTTGGCAGAGCTCAGGTCATATCCCAGGTCCTGGGATCAAGTCCCATACCAGGCTCCTTGTTCAGCAGGGAGCCTGCTTTCTCCCTCTGCCTGCTGCTTCCCCTGCTTGTGTTCTCTCTCACTCTGTCACCTAAATAAATAAAATCTTTACAATAAAATAAAATAAAAATATAATTTAACTCTTGATTTTCCACTACATTCAATCAACTAAACGTGTATATGCTACTGTTTTATGGAGCATTCCACAGAGTGCTATGTGAACTTTCAGAGCTACATGAATGTCATTTTCAGACTTTCCACTGGAGATGGAATTGTCAAATAAATGTGTCCTTTAGCTAGTTGTTAGAAAAATAATAGTCCTATAGCATTCAAGAGTATTATGGAGAGTTGGGGATATGTATATCCTAAAACACAAAAGGTTATGTTAGTTGAATTCAGGTTTATACTTCAAAATGTTTGCCTTCTAAAAATAACACCAGCAAAGTATTTCCTTTGTATTAAGAAGGACATTGCTGATATTTATTTCTTCTCTTCATATCTTTCTTTCAATTCTGGCAGTCACTCTGCATTTCAATACTCCATCATAGATTATTTTTAAGAAATAAAGATTGTGCAAAGTTACCACTGTGCCCTGCAGGTATACAAAGTACAAATTTCCAGCAGAAACAATTGTGAATGGCCCCGCAATCTGACTGTTGAAGACCATGTAATATAGCCCATCAAACCATAACTAGCTCACTTCAAAGACATTTCTAAGCCTTCTAGTAACTGAGCTAAACAAGAATACCTCTTTAATCATGCCGATGTAAAGACAATGCTAGGGAGAAAAAAACTTAGAAGGGAGAATTTTATTATATGTAAATTATACTTGAATAAAGCTGATTTTAAAAATTACCAGTGTAATCGAAGAGAAAAACACATAATAAATTTAATTTGGTTGAAAAGGATCCAATCAGGTACTTTGGTATCCCTATCTCTTCAACCTGAATTTGCGTCTCAAATAAGGACTTCCCTTTACTTGCCCATCACACTCTATAAAGCACACGTACACAATTTGCGTGTCCTTTGAGCTACATCTCCAGTTTTTCAGGACATAAGTTTTTATTAACTAAAGTAGGAAGGCCCATTGGGAGTGTTACTCCTTTGGGCCCACAGATGAATGTGATTTTGCATGAGTCATTGAGAAAGAAAGCTCAGACCTCTGATCAATATTCGCCTCACAATTAAAGCATCTGAGATACAAAGGTAAGATGGGTTTATTAGAATTTGGTGACCAGGCTTTTGCTTACTGGTTCTCTGCCATCAGTACTTTTTCTCTTTCAAAAAGTATGAAAACTAAACTTCGTCTCCCTCATGCCACTTATTTAGGGATATAAAAGTGCTGAAATCCTGAAAGATAACGGTTTTATAAAGATCTTCTAATAGAAGGAGCATTCATCTTGAGTTTGACCAATCTCCAAAGGATAAGTATTTTTAATCCAAGATGAGCCTGCTTAATCAAAAAAGAAAATGAACTTTAATCCTCAATGAGGTATTTCTTACTAAGGCTAACACTAGCCCTGTGGGCAGTACTTGAGACTTAATAATTGGACTCACTCATTATCAGTACATTTCTGACTTTACCATGTACGCGACCTAGGAGCTTAAGATGTCTCCACATATGGAAATCTGAAAAGGTACATAGAGACCATTTCTGTTTAGCCTACGTGCAGAAATTACGTGATCTGAAATGCAGAGGGTACAAATAAGGCAAGGAAAAATAAAATAGTTATTCAAAAGAAGAAGGGCTGTGACTGCAAAATAATAGCAATCTCTAACATGTATACTGTAGTTAAAATGTGGAAAGTAGTTTCCTTAATTTCATTTTGTTCCATAATCTGAACAACTCTGTAAGTGAGGAAATTAAAGCTAAAAGAAGTGACTTTCGCAGATTTAAAAAACTAGCAAATGGCAGAGATAGATTTCATCACTTCAGCTGTTCAAATTAAATAGAATTTGGACTGTGGGAGTTGTTCCATAAATATGTTAACTGCTCGAGGCTTAAACCTACCAACTCTCAACCCTCTATATGACCATGCTCCCCCTACCAGTTCTTACTAGTTCTATGTATTTGCATAAGAGCAAACTCAAAAGTTTTAAAGGAAACAGGAGTGATACACATTAAATTAAAAAAAGAATGCAGAGAATAAACAGTTTTTAACCAAACTGCGAACTGCTAGTAAAACCTAGAAAACGTATGTCTTCTGCATAGGTATGGAAAATTTTGTTACAGTTCTTCTATTCATCAAGAACTATATTCAGATACATGCTTACCTTTTGGTGGTTTATAATAAGAAGGAAAACTAAGTCCTATTATAATATATCCGATCAGGCAACATCCTGTAATAGACTCATTACGGCCATAATAGAAAATGATGTATTACCTGTCTTTTGTCCTAATTCATAGAAATGGATTGATTCTCCCAAACTATAGATAGATAGAACATGTCACATTGAGCAAGTTATTTGAAACGAAAGAAAAACATTTTCATGTTGGTCAGTCTCATGGTCCACTCAGTATATGCACAATCCTATTTAACAAAAATGCCACCGGATATATATTTTTTAAAGATTTTATTTATTTATTTGAGAGAGAGAGAGAGCACAAGCCAGGGGAGGGGCAGAGGGAGAGGGAGAAGCAGACTCCCCACTAAGCACAGAGCCTGATATGATGCAGGGCTCTATCCCAGGACCCTGAAATCATGCCCTGAGCCGAAGTCAGATACTTAACTGACTGAGCCACCACCCAGGTGTCCCACCACTAGATATTTTGGGAGATACGTGACATTTGCCTTCTACGACACTGTCAAAACAGTTGGTAATTAATAGGTATAAAAAATATTAGAGATGGTCCAATATCTGATAATCGAAGAAATATAATTCCTAAGAATGTGATGTCATGTTTTGTCTATTACACTGGCAATTTAAAAAGTTAATAACGTTGGGGCTCCTGGGTGGCACAGCGGTTAAGCGTCCGCCTTCGGCTCAGGGCGTGATCCCGGGGTCCTGGGATCTAGCCCCACATCAGGCTTCTCCGCTAGGAGCCTGCTTCTTCCTCTCCCACTCCCCCTGCTTGTGTTCCCTCTCTCACTGGCTGTCTCTATCTCTGTCAAATAAATTAAAAAAAAAAAAAAAGTTAATAACGTGAAGTGTTACTAGATTGCTTATTTATCATTTTTCCTCTTTTCCCTATGGAAAGACTTCCCTAGATTAATATTACTGGACTACTGCCTTACCCTTAACTTGTGACTCTGAGGAATGAGGTACCTGGTTGAAGAGTAAAAGCCATTGGTATGTATTTCTTTATTGTTCGGATCTAATCTGTTAAAAAATAATAAGTATTTGGGGATTTATCCCACTTTTTCTTCCCATTTTTCTCCAGATACAAGGTGGTAATGCTGTTCTGTAGACCAAAATCTTCATGCGGCTAGGTTATTCCATATTTGAGACCTGGGGTATAAGTGCATAGGGAATGTTAGAAAATCCATTTGGCCCTAAATACAAAGTGGTGTAGCTTGAGGTTTACAGCTGTGGTTGCTCACCATTTCAAAATAAATGAATATAGCATAAGGACCATTATAAAACAAGAAAAAGAAATTCATGAAGGTGTTACTACAGCTACACCAGCAGGTGCAAAAACCTTATACTTTTGCAAAATATCTTTGCATCTCAAATTGGAATGCAGCTTTCATGTGGGTGCATGATGATTAGAAGAAAGGCATACTTATGACTCTAATATGACTAAAAGAAAAGTCGTTCTATGACACCTTAAAGCAAAAGATGAAGGATCTAAAGCTGGAGAATTTAATCCCAGTAAAGGATGGTTTAATAATTTTAGAAAGAAGTTTGGCTTTAAAAATGTCAAAAGAACAGAAGATAAGCTTCTACCAATGAAGAGGCAGTGGACAAATTTCCAGACAACATTAAATAAAACACTGAGGACAAAAGATATCTACTTAAACAGGTTTTTAATGCAGATGAATGTGTGGTGTTCTAGGGGGGAAAATGCCACAAAGGACATGTATTAGTAAGAGAGAGAACTGAGAACCAGGATTGAAGGCAGGAAAGGATAAGCAACCTCTACTGTTTTATGCAAATGCAGTCAGACTTATGCGTGGGATTGCTGTTTATCTATAAAGCTGCTAATACCCAAGTCCTGAAAGGGAAAGATGAACACTAGCAGGCAGTCTTTGGTTTTACAAGAAATCCTGGACAATGAGAACCATTTTTCTGGAGTAGATCTATCAACGTTTTGCTCCAGATGTCAGGAAGTACCTTGCCAATTAGGGACTGCCTTTTAAAGCTCAAAACTACAATGTAATATCAACCCCCTACCTGTCAGGATGGCTAAAATCGACAATACAAGAAACAATAGGTATTGGTGAGGATGCAGAGAAAAAAGAACCCTTGTGCACTGTTGGTGGGAATGCAAATGGGTACAGCCACTGGAAAACAGTATGCAGGTTCCTCAAAAAGTTAAAAATAGTACTACCCTAGGATCTAGCAATTGCACTACTAGGTATTTACCCAAAGAACACAAAAACACTAATTCAAAGGAATACATGTACCTGTACTTTTATAGCAGCATTATCTACAATAGCCAAGATATGGAAGCAGCCCAAGTGTCCATCGACTAATGAATGGATGAAGAAGATGTATATAGGGGCTCCTGGGTGGCTCACTCGGTTAAGCGTCTGCCTTCGGCTCAGGTCATGATCCCAGGGTGCTGGTATCGAGTTCCACATCGGGCTCCTTGCTCAGCGTGGAGCCTACTTCTCCCTCTCCCTGGCACTCCACCTGCTTGTGCTTTCTCTCTCTCTCTGACAAATAAATAAATAAAATCTTACAAAAAAAAATCAGACTCTTAACTATTGGGAAAAAAACTGATAGTTGCCAGAGGGGAGATGGGTGGGGGATGGGTTAAACAGGTGATAGGGATTAAGGAATGCACTTGTAGTGATGAGCACTGGGTAATGTATGGAAGTGTTGAGTCACTATATTGTACACCTGAAACTAATATAACACTATATGTTAACTATACTGGAATGAAAATGAAATTAACATTTAACAAATAATGTTCTGATATTACACAATGCCTCTGGCCACCCAGAAGTCCATGAGTTCAACATCAAAGGTATCAACGCGGCCTACTTGGCCCTTAAAACAACGTCTCTAATTCAGCCTCTATTTCAGGGAGTCATGAGGACCATTAAGGCTCATTAGACATGTTACTCTATTGAAAGGACTGTCAACACTACAGAAGAGAACCCCGATAGACAGAACATGATGAAAGTCTGTAAGGATTAAGCCAGTGACTACACCATCAGTGTTAAAGAAAAAGCTGTGAAAGCCATTAAGCCCAAAACAATAAACTCCTAGAGAAAAGTATGCCCAAATATTGTAGATGATGTCACAGAATTTATGACAGAGAAAATCATGTAAATCATAAAAGAAATTGTGACTACGGAAAAAAAAAGGTGGAGAGTGACTGGTTTAAAGATATGGATCATGGAGACACAGAAGAAACAGTGCCATAAAAAAGTTGACATTAGACAGTATGACCATAGGGTTTCAATTACTCAAGACCGCTTTTGACTTCTTTTAAAACATGGACATGCTAGGATGTGGAAACTGACTTCGAAGCAAACAGCGGAAGGAGTGGTACCGTATGAAAATATTTATGGAGAAATGAAAAAACAAAAGTCAGACATAAATTACAATGTATTTCAGTCAAGTTATACTAAGTGTGCCTTGCCTCTCCTACCTCCCTTTCAACCTCCCCCACATTTTCCACCTCTGCCACCCCTGAATCAGCAACCCCTTCTTTTTCTCCTCCTCTTTAGCCTGCTCAATGTGCAGGCAACGAGGATGAAGATCTCAAGGACTATCCACTTCTACTTAAAGAAGTATAATCATTGTGCTGTATACTTAATAAAATTATCTGTTGTATTTGTGTTCATATGAAAATATAATAACTGTATGGCAGTAACTGTAAGACACATTTTTGTGTCAAAATCATCATCATTGCTCAAGTATTCATCGTGTAGACATTGGAGAAACTGTGTATCAGCCTATTATCACAGGTAAGTGGTTTTTTTAAAAAAGAAGTAACAACATTTCCAACTCTATTATGAATATGACTATAATAATATATGTCATAAAAATTTTATAAGAATCCATTCACTAGCGTATAGGCTAGGTTACTGTGAAGCAATAGTATTGATTACACAAGGCTGTCATAAAGCAATCATACTGCTGGTACTTTGTTATCAGTGCATAAATCGTTACACCTTAAATATGAATTACATTTTCACATCTTTTCATTTTTGATGTATACTGTTAATAATATGTATGACATTTACGGTGTTGTGTATTATATGAGACCATACTGAGGTGGTACTAACAGATAGATCATTGAGTTATCCTGTAAAGAAATGATAAAAACTTAGGGTACCAAAAATACAGTAACTGTATTTTCTCTTCCTTATGATTTTCTTAACATTTTCATTTCTCTAGCTAACTTTATGAGAAGAATACAGCACATAATACATATAACCCATAAAATAAGTGTTCATTAGATGTTTGTATTATTAGAGACATTTCCCATAAACAGCATGCTATTAGTAGTTAAGTATTGGGGGGCCAAAAGTTATATGCAGATTTTTTTTTAAAGATTTACTTATTTGGCAGAGAGAGAGACAGCCAGAGAAAGAGGGAACACAAGCAGGGGGAGTGGGAGAGGAAGAAGCAGGCTCCTAGCAGAGGAGCCTGATGTGGGGCTCGATCCCATAACGCCCGGACCACGCCCTGAGCCAAAGGCAGACGCTTAAAGACTGAGCCACCCAGGCGCCCCTATATGCAGATTTTTGACAGTGACGGATTAATGCCTCACTAACCTCTGTGTTGTTCAAGGGTCAACTAGAATAGAATTGGGGGAATGTATTAACAAAGAAAGAGGTCTTTCAAGGCCTCAGGACATGGAGCTCTAAAGCTAAATTGGGGATTTTATAAGTTTTGTTAAGTGTAGGTCTTTGATTTGGCCACTTCAGTTTCTTTCAAAGGATACTTTTCTATTTAAAAAAAAAAAAGACTGTACTTTTTTATTTGAAAGAGAGAGAGAGCATGAGCAGGGGGAGGAGCAGAGGGAGAGGGAGAAGCAGACTCCCCACTGAGCTTGGAACTCAATGCAGGGCATGATCCCAGGACCTGAGCTGAAGTCAGATGCAGAACCAACCGAGCCACCCAGCACCCCTAAAGGACACTTTTCTAAAAAAAATAAATACATCTTCCTAGGCAGGATATTTTTATTCCCTCTATTGTATTTCTTAGCCAGATGTATAAAACATTAGATTTTTGGTCTACAGAATATAAATTCTGGTATTTATGAAGAGCCAAAGCTGGACTGATGATACATACTATGGCTTTACACCCAGAAATTTGGCGGATTTTACTACTCAACAATAAAAACACTGGTAGTCTATTTATACATTGGAAAAACTGTATTTGAAATAAGATAGATAAAAGCTGAAGTAGAAATTATTAAAAAATCCAATTATTAAATGATTATACAAGAAAGCCAGGGATGAAACACTCATGAATTAAGGTTCTCCCTTCCTATACAGGCAATGTGGCAAAAACTTTTCTTATTGTTCTTCTACTGTAAGTATAACAATAATTGCTGTAAATAACAAGTGGTAACCAACAGATAATATGAAAGAAAGAGAAAGGCAAATTGTTTAAGGACCTCAGGAATGAAGGAAAAACACAGAAGCAGGACATGTTACAACACCGCATCCTACAGAAGAAGGTGACGAAGGTCCAGTAATTTTCTAGCAAAAGAAGGTCAGCTAAGCAGGTTCATGCTTCCTTTATGGAACAAGAATCCAGGTGACAATAAGTGGTCAGGGACAGTAACCTTCTCGAACAGGCTCGAAACTCCCCCTCATTTATCGAGAGATACTGGACAAGTGGAGGGTACTGGAACGAAGATCTTTTTTTTTTTTTTTTTAAGATTTTATTTATTTATTGGACAGAGAGAGAGGCAGCGAGAGAGGGAACACAAGCAGGGGGAGTGGGAGAGGGAGAAGCAGGCTTCCTGCTGAGCAGAGAGCCCGATGCGGGCTCGATGCGGGCTCGATCCCAGAACGGTGGGACCATGACCTGAGCCAAAGGCAGACACTTAACAACTGAGCCACCCAGGTGCCCCTGGAATGAAGATCCTAACCAAGTGGCAAGACAGCACTGGCAAGAGGGATCTGCCACACCAAGAAGCCTAAACCAGCAAGTGCTCTCTTTCCCCTAAAAGCCTGAATGAAACTCCTTCACACCAAGAAACAGCAGGCTGTAGGGTTGGCAGATAAATCAGCAAGGACGACATTGCCAAAACAAAGTTGCCTGCCTCTTTGTTCCTGCATGCTTGACACTAACAGCCCCCACCCCACCTCCTCAAGACACCAGACAGCCAGCCAATATCATGGAAGGAGAATCTGACACAATAAATACAGGACACTGAAAACCTCTTCAATCCCTTAAGCCAAAGAATCTCTTCTCCCACCTAGAATCACCGGGCTGCCCAGACTAGAGAAAACTCTTCTTTTTCTTTTCTTTTTTTTTTTTTTTTAAGATTTTATTTATTTATTTGACAGAGAGAGAGACAGCAAACAAGAGAGGGAACACAAGCAGGGGGAGTGGGAGAGGAAGAAGCAGGCTTCCCGCTGAACAGGGAGCGCGAGGTGGGGCTCAATCCAACAGCCCTGGGATCACTTCCTGAGTGGAAGGCAGACGCTTAACACCTGAGCCACCCAGGCATCCCTAGAGAAACCTCTCCTGCCCACTCCTGCAGCACTACCAGGACCAGTGGAAACCACAGCAGCAACATATAAACCAAACAGAGCAAAGTAGTACCACAGGGGCTCTAAAAATTAAATTGTCATTGGAATCATAGCCCACAAAAGTAGGCTAAGATCTGTATGTTAAAACTAAACAGGGTGAATGCCTGATAAATTGAGACATTTTAAATAGAACACAGAATCGCCTAGTAGCCAGAATTATGTGGGACACAATAAAAAATCAACTATCATTACCGAGAATCAGAAAAATAGCACTGGGGATGAGAAAAGATAATTAACTGATACTAACACTAAGATGAATCAGATATTGAAATTATGCCACAAGTATTTTAAAGCAGACATCATAAAATGCTTCAACAGGCAATTAGAATTCTCTTAAAATAATAAAAAAATAGAAAATTTCTACAAAGAAAAAGATGTTATAGAAAAGAACCAAATAAAATTATACTACTAAAAACTACAGTAGCCTCACTTGAAATCACCAAAAACTGGAAACAACCAAAATGCCCTTCAAAACGTGAACGGATAAACAAACTAGGATACATCCAAACAATGGAATCCTATTCAGCAATACACACACAAACAAATAAACAAACAAAAAACCAAAACAAATCATTAGGTTATAAAATGGCATGGAGAAATGTTAAATATATATTGCTAAGGGAAGGAAGCAGTCTGACAAGTCTATGTAGTGTATAAATCCAAATATATTCTGGAGAAGGCAAAAGTATATGTGAGGAAAAAGATCAATGATTACCAAGAGTTGAGATAAAGGGGTGAGGATTGAGTAGGTATACAACAAGGGATTTCTTAGTGTACTGAACCGGTTTTGCCGAATATCATAATGGTAGATACAAGATACTAAGCATAGGTCAAAGCTCACTGAACTTTGCAGCACAAAGAGTAAACCATTGTGACCGTCCAAGCAGGCTATTGTAGTTTTAGTAACTTCCAGCAGCTAATGGTAACTGAGACCTGGCAGTGTCCCAAAGGGGAGGATCTCAGTCAGCACCCAGATTCACGCTGATTGGAAGCCAGATCTTTAGGGTATGCTTTTAAGGTATGCAAATACCATACGGCTTTTAAGGTATGCAAATATATACAGTCCCATGAGACCACAGGTATAAGTCCTGCTAGCCAGGAGAGCCAGGCAATCTAGAAGAGTCCCCTAGATGACAGCTGTGAAAATGGGGTGCAGATGAGGGTTTAAGCTCCTTTCTAGGAGATACCAGTGAGCTGAAGTGAGGCAGGGGGAGAACACCAATATGAGGGCTACTGGCATGAGGCCACTAAGAGAACCTCAGTAAGCCCACAGATGTGCTCTGACCCAGACGTCTGCCCCTAAGGCAGAAGCTCTAGAACAAGCAAATAGGCCTCTTTCAAAGAAACATGAGGGGGGTGGTGGTTCAGTCCGCTGTTTGCACGAGGCTCTCTGTGTGGGAGCCGTCCAAGAACTGACTCTCTGATTGTTACAGACCTGAGAGACACAGCAACACAAGCCTCCTGCCTCCAAGGCCAGGTATTCGAGCGGCACCACCTTGGTGGCAGCCACAGAAAGCAAAGCACCAGACATGAGTCAAATCTCCCCTCTAGGAGATACTGGTGTTCTGGAGGAGAACAGGAGAGGATAAAAACTGAGGTCTCTGGAAAGGATTTCTGTCAGCCCTTAGCTGAATGTTGAATGAGAATCCTGCCCCTAAGTCTGCAGCTCTGAAGATAAGCTCATAGGCCTCTTTGTCAGAAAGACGGGGCTCCTTGGACTGCTGCCTCTTGCTGTGTCCAGGGAATGGAAGCCATCTAAGAACTCTTCTTCTGTTGGTTATTGTCCTGTGGAACCCAAGAGCATAATAAGCCCTATTGGCCACCAGAGTCAGGTGATCTAGAGGTGTCTCCTGAGTGGCACCAACAGAACTCAGAGGGCCAGAGGAGGGTCAAAACTCCTTTATGGCAGATACTGACAAACTGGAGTGAGACAGAGAAACAACACAAAGATGGGACCTACCAGCCTCTGTCCTGAAAGATTCAGCAAAGCAGGCTAAACTAGATGGCTGCCCCTTAGGCTGATAATTACGCAAGCAAATAAGCCTCTTTCACATAAGCTTTGGGAGTCTTTCACTGGCACCTTCAGCACTGGCCCCTGGGAAGAGTGAATGTGAGCAGGCAAGGCCTTTAAGAACAGTTTCTCAGTTGGCTATAGCCAAGCACGTCACGTGGACACAAACCCCAGTGGTTTACAAAGCTAGATGTTCTGGAGGCTCTTCTCTCAGGTATAGGACTTTAAAGCTGAGCTGCCTGATAGAGCTTTTAAGTCCTTCACTCCTGGGGCGCCTGGGTGGCTCAGCCATTAAGCGTCTGCCTTCGGCTCAGGGCATGATCCCGGTGTTCTTGGATCGAGCCCCACATCGGGCTCCTCTACTGGGAGCCTGCTTCTTCCTCTCCCACTCCCCCTGCTTGTGTTCCCTCTTTCGATGGCTGTCTCTCTCTGTCAAATGAATAAATAAAATCTTTAAAAATAAAAAAATAAAATAAATAAACCCTTCACTCCTAAGAGAACTCTCTGGGTTTTTCATTCTGGCCCAACTGTGGGTCACTGCACTGGGGTGGAGTTTGCGGTAATATTGTGTCTCAACCTCTTATCAACTTTGATGTGGTTTTTCCCTGGATATCCATTGTGTAAGAGTTTCTGAGCTGGTTTTTAGATTTTTTTTCAGGAGGAAATTGTTACAAATACAGCCGTTGATTCAGTATTGGAGGTGAAATCAGGAACTCCCTACATCACCATCTTGAACCAGGAACCTTATCCATTATTATATTTTATTGAAACTTTATGTCAATCTTATCTCAGTGGACAGTGAGCAGTTTTGAGAAAAGAATGGAAAACATCTAAAAGGGACCTATGAAAAAGTGCTGAAAATCTCCTGTGCTTGACTTCTTCAATATAACTTTAAGAACATGTGCTCTTTTAAACACAAGCACATGGCATACAGGAAAAAGAAGAGTTTAACTGAAAAGCAGAAAAATAAGAAGACCACAGATAATACATAAAATAATACAAAGATATAGAAATTGTAGGTCTAAATGGTAAAAAATAAAACAAAACCCCAAAAAATGTAAATACACAATATGGATGTAAATCTAATGTTTCTTTTACCCTACTTTCTGCAAAATTATGAATAATAAAATAATATGAGGTATAAATGAGTAAATGAGCACAGAAAATAGAGATTAAAAGCAAAAACTGTAGGTGTTCTAAAGAGGGAACAAAAAATATTTGAAAGGAATAACTAAATATTGGGAATAAAATTCTCTGGGTCTAAAAAAAGGCTTAAAAATAGTAAGAAAAATATTAACTTTGCTCTGGATAAATTAATGAAAATTGGCTGGTACACAGACACAAATTAGTAAAATTGTGAATTATAACATGAACAAAAAATCATGTATTCAAGAAAACAAAATCAAGTTACTCTCCCAGATTTGCCAACCTGATTTGTATTCCTAGAAGTTACTGGTATAAGAAGGGACTTCCAGGGGCGCCTGGGTGGCACAGCGGTTAAGCGTCTGCCTTCGGCTCAGGGCGTGATCCCGGCGTTTTGGGATCGAGCCCCACATCAGGCTCCTCCGCTATGAGCCTGCTTCTTCCTCTCCCACTCCCCCTACTTGTGTTCCCTCTCTCGCTGCCTGTCTCTATCTCTGTCGAATAAATAAATAAAATCTTAAAAAAAAAAAAAAAAGAAGCGACTTCCAAACCATTCCTGACTCTACGATGTTGCCCATAAACAGACTAAAATTAGGTAAGGGGCACCTGGGTGGCTCAGTCGTTGGGCGTCTGCCTTCGGCTCAGGGCATGATCCCGGGGTTCTGGGATCGAGCCCCACATCGGGCTCCTCTGCTGGGAGCCTGCTGCTTCCTCTCCCACTCCCCCTGCCTGTGTTCCCTCTCTCGTTGGCTGTCTCTCTCTCTGTCAAATAAATAAATAAAATCTTTAAAAAAAATTAAAATAAAAAAATAAATAAAATTAGGTAAAATGTGCAAAATCCTATGGAATTAGAAATTTTGCAAAGATACCCTTCAAACGACAAAAGGGACAAGAAATTTTTCTTTGAAATAAGCAAGGAAGCCCCAACTGAAAAAAAGATATGAAATTTCATCCACTCAAATATTTTCTCTGGAAAACGTAGGATCGCAAATATTGTGATGATCTGGAAAAATACCATGAAGAACCCCGATATTAAGCTGTAAGAGTTGGGGCACCTGGGTGGCTCAGTCAGTTAAGGATCTGCCTTCGGGACCCGGGATGGAGTCCCACATGGGGCTCCCTGCTCAGTGCGGAGCCTGCTTCTGCCTCTCCTCCTTGCTCGTGTTCTCTCTATCTCTGTCTCTCTCTCTCTCTCAAATAAATAAAATCTTTTTAAAAAAAGATGTAAGGGTTAGCATTTTAGAATTTTGAGGACATGCTCCTGGAATGTTCTTACCTTTACAGAACCTTATCAGAAGTAGCCACCTCCAAGAACAGTGAAGGCAAGTATAACAAACAGAAATCCTTTCATGTCTCCCAGCATACTTGATTCTTGACATGGTAGGTAATTTCCCCAACAAGAATTCTTCCTATTGGTTTGCTGTTTTCCCTGTATGTTTGTGTTATGTTGTTTTCTAACCACCCCCAAAGTTTTATCATGAAAATTTTAAACATTCAGAAAAGGCTATAGGATTTTATAGCAGGTAACTATATATCTACCTAGATTCTACAATTAACATTTTACTGCATCTTCTTTCAAATTTTATTATTAATATATACTTTAATTAGAGTAAAACTCGCACATATTGGGGTAGAGTTCTGCCAACTTTCTCAAACACTTATAATTGTGTACCTATCCACAATAATTAAGATACAGAATATTTCTTTTATTTCCCTAATTTCCCATACTACTTACTTTCTTTTTGGCGCGGGGGGGGGGATTATTTACTTCTTTATTTGACAGAGAGAGAGAGAGAGAGCAAGTGAATGCACAAGCCGGAGGGAGAGGGAGAGAGAATTTGAAGCAGAGTCTGCTGAGCGCAGAGTCCCATGTGCGGCTCGATCCCATGGCCCTGAGATCATGACCAGAGCCCAAAGAGGTGACTGCTTAACCAACTAAGCCACCCAGGCACCTCTCCAGTAGTACTTTCTAATTCAATCCCTCCCTTTTCCTCAGATTCTGAAAATCATTGATCTGTTTCCTATTCCGGTTAATAGGTTTAGCAAATAAAAATACATAATTGGGGAATACTTATGCTATTTTTTCATTGTTTAACAGAAGTTTAAAGATAATTGATATCCTACATTTTATGGGCAACCCATCTGTACTTATAGTTTGGATGTCATAATTAAAACTATATCAACCAACCCTAAATGTTCTATCCTGTGTTTTTTTTTTCCTAAAAGTTTTACAGGTTATTTTACAATTAGACCTATGACCCATTTTGAGTAAATTTTTGTATAAGGTATAGGGCACATGTTGACATTCCTATTTTTATAATTGTTTTAGCATATTTTCTTAAAAAGATTATCTGTTCTACATTAATTAACTTTACACCATTGTCAGAAATCAAATGGTCATAAATTGTGGGGGTCTATTTCTGATTTCTCTGTTCTGTTCCATTGATTTGCATCAATCTCCTTGCCAATACCACACTGTTTTGATGGCTTTAGCTTTATAAAAATTCTTGGGATCAAGTATTATTCTGAATGGTTTTGGTTATTCTAGTATCTTTGCCTTTCCATATGAATTCCATAGAACCAGTTTTCAATTTCTAAACAAAGATCCTGCTAGGATTTTGACTGACATTAATTTGACTCTATGAATCAATTTTGGGATAGCAAACATCTCCACAACATGAGTTTTCAAATCCACAAACAAGGTATCACTATTCATTTATTTAGGTCTTCGAAACTATTTCTCAATATATCAGGCGTTTCTCTGACACTGTTGGCAGTAGCACCAGGAATAACATGGACAATGAATTCTAATGCAGTTGAAGTGGAAGTCAGGTTAAAGAGAACACTAGATGAAGAAAGATGATTCATGAAATAAAATCCATAAAAAACTGAAATTACTCCTCTCACTACACTAGCATCTTACCTCTACACTAGAGTTACTGAAACACCAAACTGATACACTTATTTTAATCCATTTTAAAATTAATGATGTGAGCAAGGTTTCTGAGAGTATCCTGGAAACTAAGAAAGGAATGTAAGGAGAACCCGGGCACACCAGGCTTTAGGACATATATCAGGCCGCATTTAAGTATGCAAAAGAACAACTTAACAAGTGGGCCATTAAACGATACTTCAAAATACCGGAAAGAAATAAAAGAAATACTAAAGAGAAAAGAATATTGTTTGTTAAAATGATTGCTAAAATAGGAGGAAATGGTAACCAGCAGCTGCACTGTGCTCAGGGAAAGAAACGAACAGGAACTCCATGGAGAAATGAAAGCTGTGCTGATGAAATAAAAGTCTGCAATAAATGAGCCACGGAGAATAATGGAAAAGAGGCAGAGGGAAATGAATACTATAACATGGTGCAAAATACCATTACAAACAGACATAATTATTACAACATGAATGAGTCATCTGGAGAGTACCTAAAGCAGCTTTCTCAGATTGCACAGAACAAAAAGACAAAGCATAAAGAGAATAAAATGATGAGAGGTGATAGTTAGAGAAGACAGATTATTAACAACAAATTCACAAATAACTGTGTTCCAAAAGAAGAGACTTGAAATATATATAAAAGAAATACTATTTAAAATTTAAAGTGAAGAAAGATCTAAAATTGCAGACTGAGACCGGGTGAGTGATACAAATAAACAGGAGCACTGAAGGTCAGAGAGAAGAAATGCAGGAGACGTTTAGTAATGATGAGGGAGCGAAAGACAAGCTGAGGACAGAGCAGAATCTGACACCCAACAACCCCTCCGCATGGGATACATGTGACATTCCTCAGACACTCCAGGCTGCACTAAAGCTAAGGAAAGAAAAAACAAATAGCTAACTTATAGAGATCACCATCTTGCAAGACCTGAGTCTACCTTAGCGAGCTACAAGAACAAAGCATTTCTGTCAATAACCTAGCTTCCAGAAGAAAATGTAGATATAATTAAACCTCCTTAAAACCTGCAACCCCTTGACAGATACTCAAAGCGGGCAGAGTATAATGTTCCTCCTGGATGTTCCCAACTATCTTCATGATAGTGCCTTGCTAGAGGGAAAAACAACCTTAACTTGACAATGGCAAGGCCTCAGGTATCCTGTCAGTCTTCTTTGACACATGAAAATCCTTTTGAAACCAACCTTTTCCTTACCACCCCCAAACACAAGATATAAAATCAGCCACCCTTCACTTCCCCGGGGCAGCAGCTCTTTCTGCCCTCAGGTCCTGTCCCCGAGCTTTATTAAACCATCATTTTGCACCAAAGACATCTCAAGAATTCTTTCTTGGTTATCAGCTCCGAATGCCACTCCACTGAATGTAACCTATATTCCAAAACCACATAATAAGTATACATTAATTTGTGGATTACCCCTAAAAACTAGAGTGATGGATTCTATTCCTAAACAAACAATAGGAAAGCAAAAAACAAGATACAGTTGAATTTGATCACCTAACATAAATACAGAATAGGATATAATAATGAAAGAGAAAACACAAAATAAGACAACAGGAATAAAGCCAATTACAACATTATTCACACAAATTTTAATTACCTAAAATGATCTAAGATAAGATCCTCCAAGTGGATTTATTTTTAAAGATTTTATTTACTTATTTGACAGAGAGAGATAGCAGGGGAGGGAACACAAGCAGGGGAATGTGAGAGGGAGAAGCAGGATTCCCGCCCAGCAGGGAGCCTGATGGGGGCTCAATCCCAGGACCCTGGGATCATGATCTAAGCCTAAGGCAGATGCTTAATGGCTGAGCCACCCAGGTGCCCCTCAAATCGGATTTTTTAAAAGCCCAAGCATGATTGTTCATAAGACTGACACCTAAATAAAATGGCAAAAAAAAAAAAAGGTGGAAAATAAATGAATAAAATATTTACATCAGGTAAAGCTTTCAATAAAAGCAGTTGTAAACAAAATAGGTCTTACTAAAGAAAGAAGTAGGACAAAGTAAGGTATTCTACATTGGTAAAGGAAAATCAACTAAAACATATAAATATATAAAATATATAAAAGTCACGAACATTTATAAACATAGCCAACATATTTTTGTTAAAGAAAATATTATCAAAGAAAAATACGAAAAAACACAATACTAAGAAATTTGAGATCTTTCTCAAAAACCAAAAAATCAGATAAATTAAATAAGAAGGTTTATAAAGGATCGCAGTAACCAAATTAACCAGAAAACCAGAAAGAAAAAATAATCTATATTTGGAAGTAGAGAAAAGACATATTTATATTTAGAATGTTTGCAAAAATTCACACGGGATTTCTTAACTAATTAAAAATAAACACATTGTACCAACCATGTTCAAATACCACAATTTGACAAATTTAGAAATCATTTTTTAAAAGGTCATTCCCAGAGACGGCTGGGTGACCCAGTCAGTTAAGCAACTGACTTCAGCTCAGGTCTTGATCTCAGGGTTCAGGGATGATCCCCATATCAGGCATCCAGCTTACCTGGGAGTCTGTTTCCCCTTCTGCCCCTCCCCACACTCCTACTGTGTCTCTTTCTCACATAAATAAATAAATAAAATCTTAGGGGGCGCCTGGGTGGCACAGTCGTTAAGCGTCTGCCTTCGGCTCAGGGCGTGATCCCGGCGTTACGGAATCGAGCCCCACATCAGGCTCCTCCGCTGGGAGCCTGCTTCTTCCTCTCCCACTCCCCCTGCTTGTGTTCCCTCTCTCACTGGCTGTCTCTCTCTCTGTCGAATAAATAAATAAAAAATCTTTAAAAAAAAATATACATGTTCATAGCAGCATTATTTACAACAGCCAAGACATGGAAATGACCTCAATGTCCTTCAAAGAATGAATGGATAAAGAAGTTGTGGTAAATGTATGCAATGGAATATTACTGACTCTCAAAAAAAGAAAGGGAAATCCTACTATTGGTCACAACATGGATGGACGATAGAGGCACTATGCTAAGTGAAATAGTTAGACTGAGAAAGACAGATACTGCATGATGTCACTTCTATGTAGAATCTTAAAAAAATACAAAACAAAAAAAACACAAAAATAAAAAAATAACCACAAACACATTTAAACAGTAATTAGACTTGTGGCAACCAGAGATAGAGAGTGGGGGGCGGGTGGCAGAAAGGTGGTCAAAAGGTTCAAACTTGCATTTAGAAGATGGTTAAGTACTAGGGATGTAATGTACAATATTGTGACCACACCTACCACTGCTGTATGGTATATAGGAAAGTTGTTACAAGACTAAATCCTTGGGACACCTGGGTGGCTCAGTTGATTAAGCATCTGCTTTGGCTTGGGTCATGATCCCAGGGTCCTGGGATCAAGCCCCGCATCAGGATCCCTGCTCAGCGAGGAGTCTGCTTCTCCCTCTCCCTCTGCCTGCTGCTCCCCCTGCTTGTGCTCTCTCTCTCACTCTCTCTCTCAAATAAATAAACAAAATCTTAAAAAAAAGAGACCAAATCCTAAAAGTTCTTGTCATAAGGAACATTTTTTTTCCATTATTCTTTTCTTCTCTTTTCTTTTTATTGTATTTATATGAGAAGATGGATGTTATCTGAACCTAAGTAATCATTTCACAATATATGTAAATCAAACCATCACGAGGTACGCCTTAAACTCGGTGATGTTTGTCAATTATTTCTCAATAAAACTGAAAAAATACAAATTTCAACAATTGAAAGTCAAAAGGTAAAAAATAAAAGTATGAGATGACTACTATATCACAAGAGTACTATGTACAAATATATGCCAATATATGTGCCCACAGAGAGTGGACAATAATTTAGAAATATAAAAGTATACAGAATTTTCCAAAATTGTAAGTAGAAAACATGAATAGACCAATAAACCATAAAATGAATAAATCGTTGACAGTAGACCTTTTATTACCATTTCATGTGCTTCTAAGGGGTATTCAAATACAAACCTCAAGGAACATATATTGTCATCTTAGGTATAGTGTTCCAGAAGTTCAGAAAAAAGAGCAGAATGTAACTTCCTTTAAGGTGGTTAGCACAATCTTGATACCAAAACTGGACAAGACCGTACTACACATAAGAAATACTAAAACTCATGTATAATTATAAAAGAAAAAATCCTAAATAAAATATTAGTGAATTAAATTCAGGAAGATTCTAAAATAGTAATATAGTCAAAGCAACTCAGATGTATCTTGGGATGTCAAAAAGAACTGATAATCTATCTCTGTGGTTCTCTCCTTTAATAGATTGGAAGGAAAAATATTAACATCTCAGTGATATGAAAAAGTACTTAATGAAATTCAATGCACCATCATTATAAAAATGTCTATCTAGCAAACGACAGATAAAGGAACACTTCCTTAAGTCCATGAAAGGTAACTACAAAAGAAAAGATCATATTTCTGATAAAATTTTGGAGAGGACGTTTATTAAGGTCATCAATATATTAAAGATACTATAACTGTTATTATCAAGCATTTCAATGATGGTCCTAGTCAAAATAATAACCAAAGAAAAAGAAATAAAAAGTATAATGAATGGAAAAGAATATATAAAACTTGACAAACTGAAAATTCTACTTGTATTCTAAGATTTCTGGGAAGACATGTTATTATAAAGTAAGAGTGGTCACATAACAGAGATAATAAAACTCACTAAACAGGCTCAATAATAGGATGGGGAAAACAACTAATAAAATCAGTGAAACTGAAGACAGAGAAAAAAGAACTCACACAATAAAAATAACAGAAAATATGCTAAAAAAAAAAAACCACACTGAACAGAGCTTCAGTGATCCGTGGAACAAAAATGTGTATCATTAGAATACAAGGACAGGGCACCTCGGTGGCTCAGTTGGTTAAGCATCTGACTGTTCATTTTGACTCAGGTCAGAATCTCAGTGTCATGAGATTGAGCTCCATGTTGGACTCCACACTGAGCATGGAACCTGCTTAATATTTTCCCTTTCACTTTCCCTCTGCTCCTCCCCCCTCTCTAAAAAATATAAATAAGTAAATAAATAAATAGAATGCCAGAAGAAGAAGGAAATAGAGTGGGGCTAAAGGAACATTAAAATAAATAACATGCAATGCCTGGGTGGCTCAGTCGTTAAGCATCTGCCTTTGGCTCAGGTCATGATCCCAGGGTCCTCAATCGAGTCCCGTATCGGGCTCCTTGCTCAGTGGGGAGCATGCTTCTCCCTCTGCCTGCCTCTCTCTCTGACAAATAAATAAAACCTTTCTTTAAAATAAATAAATAAATAAATAAATAAATAAATAAATAAATAAATAAAATAAAATAAAAAACAGTTGAAAACTTGCCAAATTTGATGGAAGACACAAACGTACAGATTCATAAAACTGAGTAAATATCAGATAAGATACGTCCATCCACCCATCATAATTAATATTCTGAAAACAAAAATCAAGGAAAACATTTTGAAAGCAGCAGAGAGAAACAACACATTATCTATTTAAAAAGATCACCAATTCAAATGACGGCACATTTCTCATCTGAGACCAGGGGGCAATTTCAAGTGCTGAATGAAAAGAACTATCCAACACCTTTAGAAACAAAGGGAATATAAAAACATTCCCACATGAAGGAAAAAGAAAAGAATTTGTCACTAGCAAATTTATCCTTTTTTATTATCAGTTTTATTATAGTGTAATTGAAAAATGAAACTGTATATATTTAAAGTATACAAAATGCTGATTTGATATACATATACTTGGTGAAATGATTACTTAACCAGGTTAAGACACCTATCACCCCACATAGTTATCATTTTCTGTGTGTGTGGTCAGAAAGCTTAATGACTGATATTTTTAGCAAATGGTAACTGTACAACACAGTAATATTTACAGTCACAATGTTACACATTACATCCCCAGAGCTTGTTCATCCTGTAACTGAAGGCTTGTACTCTGCAACCAGAATCTTCCCATCCTCCCTACCGTCAAAACCTTGATAGTCACCATTCTACTCTCAGTTTACTGGATCTGTAGTTACAGATCTGTTTTCTAAACAGAAAAGTAACGATGGGAAAAAAACCTGAAGCATCAGGAAAAAAGAAAAAAACAACAGAACGAGTAGAAATATGGATACATATAACAACTGATTTTGCTCATAAGCTTTATAAACTATGTTTAAGGACTGAAACAAAAAATACAATACCCTCTGACACTCAAGAAAATTGTATTTTAGTATGGGAAAGGCCAAGTAATCTAATGAAAGTGAATATTCCACTCTTACTTAAAGTGAGGTAAACTTTTATGTAGAAATATAGAAATAAAACATCAGGTTGATTAAATAAAACAATAAATGACAATGTCTGTCTCCCATGCCTAGAGTTACATAAATTTATAGGCAACAAAAATGGTTTTAAAGGTTATAACCAAGCCCATTCACTTATCTCTGGAATGAGCACTGGGAATTAAAATTTAGGGGAGTGAGCAAAAGAGACTTTACCATTTGGTAAAATTTTCATCCTTGATATCATGAATTTGCTCACATGCTAATTATATAATAAAGAGTAATCAGGGGAGACTTGCAGTTTCTGGTTAGCATGTAAGGAGCATAGAAGTTATGACTCCCATTCTAACAACAAGAAAAAAGTTAAATACACTGGAAAAAAAAAAAATCAACAAATCTTCTTAGATTCAACCAAGAACTGAAGTCACAGATCAAACATTTGTCCATAAAATTTGGTAAACATACAGGTGGACATAGAGAATCACAATTTAGCAGAGTAGAATGCAAAGGCAGAAAATGTCATGGGAATCAGAACGAAGGCAGGAAAACCTAAATTATAAATGAAAAATTACTGGAGGCTCAGTGTAGATAAGCTTAAGAGTTAAAAACACCAGGTGGACCCAGTCTTAGGGAGGAGATGGGATAATTTTGTGCCTTTTATCTCCAGGAGCCCTACCTACCAGGCTCCCACAGTGAATATCAAAGAAAAATCTCTTTGTAATTCCAGCAAGGGGCAGCAAAAAGTAGACATTTTGAAATGTGCCCAGGACATTCTGTTGTTCCTAACAGGGCCCATCCTCAAAAGAAACTATTTCACCAGAGACTAACTGCCCAGGAAAAGGGAAGTACCTAAAACTAGACTCTTCTAGCCTTCTTGTCCCACCTAATGGTAGGGGCAAACACCTTGAGAAGCACTTATGAAGGTCACAGCCAAATGGCATATGCTTATTAAAAGACCTAACAGCATATTTTTCCTTTCCCAACATGTTACACTACATCAGTAGTGCTCCTATGAAACAAGGGAGACAAAACCAAGGATGCTAGAGAAAATTTACTCTGTGACCATAACAGCTAAAAAAAACAAAGCAAAACAAAAAACAGTAAACTTAAGTCCTAGCCCTATAAATAGAAAACTATAAAATATAGTTTATATTCCTGGGGCTGCTAGGAAGAAAGGAAAAGGGGTAGACACCTTCCTGTAGCCCAGCACAACTCTGAAATTTGGAGAAGGCCCAGAACTGAGGCTTCCGTCTCATAGAGGGAAGAAGGAATAGAGTGTGTCTCTAACATATCTAGACTTTCAATGTGTTTCCCCAAGGAGCTGGTTCCTAGACACCTCACCCCACTCCTGCCTGCTACACCAGCACTGAAAAAATTCAGCCTGGCCCAGATGCTCCTGGCATATAGGAACAGAGACAAAGCAGGAGGCTCAATGCAGCTAGCAAGGCTTTGCACGATGGAAAAATTACGTAACTTAAGCTGCTTCTCCCTGAAGAGGGAGAGAGAATAGAGCTTGCCTCTGAAATCCCTGGGATTTAATATGCTGCTCAAGGGCCAGCTTCACACAAAAGAACGACGGACAGCACAGGGAGTATAGATTATGTTTTAGTCATACAACAAAGGGAGCAAGAGATTATAGGTTGCTGATGAATTAAAAAATAAAACAAAATTTTGGACAGACAGCAGGTAGGAACAAAAGCACACAATCTCTACCGGGCTGCACAAAATCTCAAACCAGGCTGATTGGTGAAGATATTTCACAGTCACATCTAGCACAGAAAGACTGGGAAAGGTGGCTATTAATTCAAATGTGTAATCACCATGGAAAACTACAAGAAACATGAAGAAAAAGAAAAACATGACTGCAAAAAAGAATGCAATAGATCTCCAGTAACTGTCCGAAAGAAATGGAGATCTATGAGTTAGCAAAGATTTCAAAATTACCATCTTGAGGAATTTTACTGAGTTACAAGAGAACAAAGTCCAATATCTCTGATGAACTTAGATGCAAATATCCTCAACAAAATACCAGCAAAGCAAATTCAGTAGGACCTTAAAAGGATCAAACACTATGACAAAACGGGATATATCCCTGGGATGCAAGCATGGTACCACATATACAGATTTATGTGATACACCACTTTAATAAAATAAAGGGGGGGAAATCACATATAATCTCAAATAATACAAAAAAAGCATTTGCTAACTCAAGGCTCTACATGATAAAAAAAAATCTCAAATTAGGTGTAGACAGAATATAGAACATAATAAAGGCCGTGTATAAAAAGTTGACAGTTAACATCATAATCAACGAAAGAAAACTGAAAAATTCTCCTCTAAGATCAGGAAGGATGCTTACTCTTGCCATTTCTATTCAACAAAGTACTGTATGTTCTAGTCAGCGCAATTAAAAAAGGAAAAGAAATGAAATGCATCCAAATAGGAAAAGAAGAAATAAAATTATCTGTATTTGCTGATGACATACATGATCTGATACATAGAAACCCTAAAGAGTCCAAAGAAAACTAAAAAACAAATTCAGTAAAGTAGGATAAAATAAACATCACCTGTAGTTCTTTACACTAACAATGAATGATCTCAAAGACAAATTTAGAAAATAATCCCATTTATATTAGGATCAAAAGGAATAAAATACTTATGAATAAACTTAACCAAGAAGGAGGAAAAACTTGCATATTGAAAACTATAAATCATTAATGAAAATAAAGAAGACACAAATGAAAAGACATACTGTATTCCTGGATTGGAAATTATAATACTGTTAAAATGATACCCAGAGTGATCTACAGATTAAATGCAATCCCTATCAAAATTCCCATGACATTTTTTAAGTAAATTAAAAAAAAAATTCTAAAATTCAGATGGAACCGTGAATGACCCCAAATATCCAAAGCAATCTTGAGAAAGAAAAACAAAGCTGGAGGCAACATAATTCCTGATTTCAGAACATCTTACAAAGCTATACTTACTAAAACAGAAAGATACTGGCACACATACAGACATATAGATCAATGTAACATAATAAAGAGACCAGAAATAAACCCGTGCACATATGGACAACTTTCACAAGGGTACCAAGAACACACAATGAGAAAAGGATAGTTTCTCCAACAAATGGGGTTAGGGAAATGGGATATCCATATGCAAAAGAATGAAATTGGACCCTTATACTATACACAAAAATCAACTAAAAATGGAAAAAAAAATTTTAAACGTAAGACCTGAAACTATAAAACTCATAGAAGAAAACATAGAGGAAAAGTTTCATGATTTGTCAATGATATCTAAAGAACTGAAATCAAGAGTTCAAAGAGATACATGCAATTCCACATTTACTGTAGCATTATTCGCAGTATCCAAGATATGTAAACAACTTAAACATCCATCAACCAATCAATGGATAAAGATAATGTGGCATATACATTCCATATATACGTGGGATATTATTTGTCCTTAAAAAGGAAGGAAATTCATTCATATGTAATGACATGGACATATATAAAGGACATCACGCTAAATGAAGTAAGCCAGTTACAGAGGG
The DNA here is from genome assembly GCF_024610735.1 of Ursus americanus. Lineage (NCBI taxonomy): Eukaryota > Metazoa > Chordata > Mammalia > Carnivora > Ursidae > Ursus > Ursus americanus. The sequence continues at coordinate 27,150,935 of NC_142164.1, forward strand.
AAAAATAATGCAAGAATTCACTTATATAAGCTACCTACAATAGCAAACTCATGGAAAACAAGAGCAGAATGTTTGTTATTAGTAGCTGGGGGTAGGGGGAAATTGAGAGTTGGTGTTCCACAGGTATAAAGCTTCAGTTATGTAAGACAAATAAGTCTTAGAAATCTATAAAATATTATGCTTATAGTTGACAGTTCCATGTCAAACATTTTAAAAAATTTTTAAGAGGGTATATCTCATATGAACTGCTTTGACCACAATAAAAACAAACAAAAAAGGAAAAAAACTATTCTGTGTGATAATGAACTGGTATATATGTGGCATCACACATTTATCAAAAATCATAGAATGTACAACACAATGAGTAACTCTAATGTAATATCAGGACTTTAGTTAATAATGATGTATCAATATTTACTCATCAATTGTAACATATATACCACACAAAAGCAGGATATTAATAATAGGGAAAATTGGGGGCGGAGGGAGGGGAAGGATTTGCAGGAAGTAAATAAGAACTCTATACTTTCCACTCAATTTCTCTATAACCTAAAACTGCTCAGAAAATAAAGTGCATTAATTTTATAAAGCAATCAATGTATACATCTAGAACAAAGGAAAAAACATTATAACAATGTGTGATAAGTTATTATGTTAGAGGAAATAAAATATACAAGGAATATATCCTAGTCTAAGAATGAGGTAAAGAATTTCTCAAAGAGCGGTAAAGTGGAAATTATTGAGATGGCAGATTATGAATAATCCACAAGGAGGAGAATCAGCAAGCTTGGTATATAAGTAAATAGGTAGAAACACTATGCATTTAGTTAAAAAGAAAGAAATTTATTGTGTAATAAGTAAAATACTTCTAGAGTGATTGTAACAAGAAATGAGACTGGAGAGTTAGTATCTGGACAGTTGAGGTATTTGTAAGCAATGTATACTGGTAAGTTTTCCAGAAAAATGAAACCAGCAGAATATAGATAGAGAGAGACAGACGGGCTTATTATGAGGAATTGGCTCATGCGATTATGTAGGTTGAGAAGTCCTATGATCTCCCATCTGCAAGGAGGAGATCTAGGAAAGCTGGTGGTATAATTCAGTCTGAATATGGGCCTGAGAACCAAGAGATGATGATTTAAATCTCAGTCTGAGAACCAGAGATGAATTGAGAAGTCCCCCTGAACTAGGCAAGCAGGAACTAAAAAGGGGCCAGTTTTCTTTTGTCTGCCTTTTATTCTAGTCAGGCCCTAAATGGATTGGAAGAGGCCCAACCACATGGAGGAGAACAATCTCTTTTACTAAATCCACTGATCAGATGCTAATCTTTTTTTTTTTTAAGATTTTATTTATTCATTTGACAGAGATAGAGACAGCCAGCAAGAGAGGGAACACAAGCAGGGGGAGTGGGAGAGGAAGAAGCAGGCTCCCAACAGAGGAGCCTGATGTGGGGCTCGATCCCAGAACGCTGGGATCACGCCCTGAGCCGAAGGCAGACGCTTAACGACTGAGCCACCCAGGCGCCCCTCAGATGCTAATTTAATCAGGAAACACCCTCACAGACACAACCAGAACTAATGTTTAATCGCGGCACCCCAAGGTCACTCAGTCTGACGTGTAAAACAAACCATCACACAATGTTTAGGGTTTCAGACTTCATTCTAGGGGTAATGGAAAGGTAATCCACATAAATATTCTCACAAGCAAAAACCAGGCACCTTATATGAATCAACTACAATGCAGTGCAATTCTGTGAGTGGGGAAATTCTTTTAAATTTTAAAAATGAATTAAAAACATGAAAGAATACATTGTTGTTATGTTAATTTATGCTTTATATTAACAGTTGTTAAAATAAATGAAAGAAGAAATGTGTGCTCTCTGGGTTTTTTGTTCCCCAGTTCCAAAGAGCTAGTCAGACCTTACGTCCCTTATCTCAGACATGCTTGAAGAATCTCAAGTAGAAGTTACTTAAAAACTTAGAGAGACACAGAATAATGCTGTAAATATTCGTTACAAAAACACATGACACAGAGAGACTGATAAAAGCATATGGTAAGTGCCATGGAGGGTAAAGATTTTCCTAAACTCGGAAGGACTGAGAAGTTTGTGGTTTTTACAAATAATGGGTATGCATCAAGATGGCAGGATCTATAGAATAATGGTTTTTAGTTTTGGAAAAGAATCCTGTTTTTAAAAAGAACACTGAATCAAGAAACCTACCAGATTGCATGGAACTGATGAGGGAACAGAAGGCTGGCTGAAGATAAAGCATAAGCTGACACCCCGCACCCCCCCCCACTCCTGGGTGGGACAAGTGTGACATCCTTCCAGGAAGCCCCCAACCATCTAAATGCTAATACCTTGCTAGAGGGAAAAACAACCTTAACTTGACAATGGCAAGGCCTCTGGTATCCTGTGAGTCTTCTTTAATATATGAAAGTATTTTAACAACCTCCCTGTTTCCTTACCTCCCCCAACCCCACAGTATATAATCAGCCACCCCTCCCAACCCGGTACAGCAGCTCTTTCTGCCCACGCGTGGGTCCTGTCCCCGTGATTTCATAAACCACCATTTTGCACCAAAGACATCTCAAGAATTCTTTCTTGGTCGTTGGCTCTGGACCCTACCCCACTGAACTTCAACTATATTCCAAAACCACATCAAAATCATAGAAATTTAAACAATTAAGCAGTGTGAGCAAAACACCAGAGTGCCCTCTACCAATGTCTTATTTCATATATCTCTGGCACCTCTTTATAATTCTGGGTAGATTTCAGAGTATTATCCCTAAGAATGACTCAAAATTTAATCTCTCCTAAATTGAACAAAATACAGATTATAATTTTATATCAGTTTCGTAGGACTATCAAAACGAAGTACCACACACACACACACACACACACACACACACACACAGAAAAAGTACTACAAAGAGGTGGCTTAAAACAACAAGAATTTATTTTTTTACATTCTAGAGTCCAAAAATCTTGAAATCAAGATATCAACAGGGCCATGTTCCCTCCATAGGTTCTAGGAAACATTCTTTCCTTGCCTGGTTTGGCTTCAGATGGTTACTAGCAATCTTTGGCATTCCTTAGTTTGTGGCAGCATAATTCTAATCTGAGTCCATTTTTTCCATGGTCTCCTGCCCTTTGTGTCAGTGTGCAAATCTTCCTCCTCTTTCTCTTACACAGACACCAGTCATTTTAAGTACCCACCGTAAACCAGTATGACCTCCTATTAACTCGATTATATCTACAAAGACCCTACTTGAAAATAAGGTGATGTTTACAGATACCAACAGATAAGACTTCAACATACCTTTTGGAAGGGCACAATTCAACCCCAAACAGTCTACCCTCTGCTCCTCCCAGTAATTCTTGTCTTTCTCACATGCAAAATACATTCATACCATCACAACATGTCTTAACCCATATCAACACTAATTCTAAGGCCAAAATCTCATCTAAATATGAGTGCAAAGGTTGTAAATCTCATTTTCTACTCACCTAATCAGGCAAGGGTGAGGCTCTGGTATAGTACACAACTTGGGACAAAATTCCTCTCTAGAGGTAGATGTGTAAAATTAGAAAACAAGTTATGTTTCCAAAATACGATAGTGTGGCAGGCATGAATAGACAACCGCATTCCAAAAGAGAGAAATTGGAAGGAATGAAGGGATCATAGATCTGAGGCAGGAAGGAAGGAAGACTAGGGAGACAAGTTGACAAAGTCAAGTCAAGTCATTTTGGCTTTATAGCTAACCTTTAACAAAGTCAGCAGGTCGTAAAAAGGGTCAAAAGATTGGACTCGTGGGAGACCACAAGACCCCAGTCAGTCAGACAGTAAAAGCCACAAAGGCTAGACATTCATAAACATTGGTCCCTGTGGGTAATTTCACAACACTAAGAAATTGGAAAATCTAACAGCCCAAAGTAACTGATAAACCCAATGTCAAAGAATGAGCCTTTTCCTATATGGTTAGCTAATTTGAAAAAATTATAAAACCCTTCATTAGAAGCAAAGGGCAGTGTCCCCTTTCCCATCTGAGAGGAGAGACTTCTACTCTGTGAAGTAGCCCTGTTCTTACTTCTATACTTAATAAATATGATGTTTCTTCCTCTAAACAGCTTACTCTTGAATTATTTCTCCTGCAAGGCCAGGAACCTTCTTGTAAGGGGCTGGAGGCCCTCCAGCTTGGCACACAGGCCCATCTGGCATCAGATCCTACAGCAGTCCAAAACCCAACAATACAAATGCCATTATGTGAGTAGCCCTGTGAATAAACCTCTTCAGCCTGATAATCCGCCCTCTGGACCTAGAGATATCTTACTGCATTCTAAGAAATAGGAACAACCAAGGAATCCTACTATATCCTTACTCATTTTTCCACCTATACTAGACAACCACTCACATTGAAAACAATTTTTTGAAAAGGAAAGGGAAAGATAAAGCAATCTTAATTTCTTTTCCATTCAGTCCTTCTCACTGATCAATATGCCATAGGCAGAACATCCATAAAACATGTACATATCTATAAAACGTGTACATATCGAGAAACAAAAATGGTTTTGCAAGTTTTCTGTAGCAATTTCACTACTGTCCTAAGAATGAGGAGTGCCTGGGTGGCTCAGTCGTGAAGCGTCTGCCTTTGGCTCAGGTCATGGTCCCAGGGTCCTGGAATCAAGCCCTGCATCGGGCTCCCAACTCAGGGGGAAGCCTGCTTCTCCCTCTCCCACTCCCCCTGCTTGTGTTCCCTCTCTTGCTGCCTCTCTCTGTGTCAAATAAATAAATAATAAAATACTAAAAAAAAAAAAAAATGAAATGCACACACGTGTGTGAGCTACAAAATACTAATTGTAAAATTTCAGTTATTTCACATATGATTTAAATGCACATATATATGGGGGCTCCTGGGTGGCTCAGGCGGTTAAGTGTCTGCCTTCAACTTTGGTCATGAACTCAGGGACCTGGGATCAAGCCCCACATCAGGCTCCCTGCTCAGCAAGCAGCCTGCTTCTCCCTGTCCCTCCCCTGCTCCCTCTGCTTGTGCTCTCCCTCTCTGTCAAATAAGTAAATATCTTTTTTTAAAAATGCTTGTATATTTGCATTTTAAACTGGCATTGCACAATATGAAGACTAACAGTAAAATTTCTCTCAGTAGTTTAAGATTTTAATATTTTTTAAGATTTTATTATTTGACAGAGAGAGACAGCTAGTGAGAGAGGGAACACAAGCAGGGGGAGTGGGAGAGGAAGAAGCGGGCTCCTAGCAGAGAAGCCTGATGTGGGGCTCGATTCCAGAATGCCAGGATCACGCCCTGAGCCAAAGACAGACGCTCAACAACTCTGCCACCCAGGCGCCCCAAGATTTTAATTTTTTACAAAGAATGACATCAAATTGCAAATTAAAAAAAAAAAAAAGAAACCATGATCAGTATATAACATTTGGCACAAAACATGATACCTGTTTTATCTATCAGAGTGCTAAAATTATTACTATCATGTTCTGGGATAAAAAGTGGTGCCAGTATACAACAACTATCATTTAACATGGGATGATTAAACTACACAAAATAATAAAACATAAAATTCTGGAAATTAATGAGAATAAATATACCTATTCAATTTGAATATGAAAAGAGATTACAGGAAGAGATGAAAATAAATTGGATAAATTGACATATATTTTTGGAAAGAAAAATGCCAATATTGGAAAGATTATATGTTATATATCATTCTAAATTTTCAAAGAGAATGTGGAGAGTTGCAGAAGCTTTGATAAAACAATACTAATCTCAATTTATAGTAAACCAGAACATATAGCAAAAATGCTATGCAAACACCACTAATGAAATGACACATTGATTGACATTACCTCTAGAAGTGAAATAATGAGAACAGTATAGTACTCTTACATCAACAGAGCTATTGGAGACAAAAATTAATCGATGCCCAAGGCACATGAATCCATATTTTATAAGATAAAACTGGCACTTTTATTCATCAGGAAAACATAACAAAATTTTAGGTTTTTTGGCCATTAGTTTCTGTGTAGAAACTACTCAACTTTGCCATTATACAGCAAAAGTAGCCAGAGACAATACACCAACAAATGAATGGGGCAGTGTTTCAATAAAACTTTATTTGCAAAAACAGTCAGCAGGGTGCAGGGACAATGAAAATGTCAGAGTAGGGAATTTTAAGGAAGCATCACTACAAAGAAAAATGAAAAATCTGCCCAAACTGTCAAAATCAACTCTGTTGAAACACTGAAAACTAGGCAAAGGTTTACAGTAACAAATTGAATTCCTAATCAAGAAAAACACGACTAGAACACAGGAGAGCTTTCCGATGTCTTAATTTGCCTTCCCTCACCACTCTCCCCATATAGAATTAGCTCAAAGAAACAGGTAACGCTTTCAGTGTGAGTTAATCTATGACTGGAGCAGAGTGGATCTTATTCTCAAAATTGAGATTGTTTGTTAGGGGCTATGTGGCAGGTTCCATTAAATATAAAAGAAGACTGTAACAAAGGAATTGAAAAAAATAGGAATAAGAAATACAGAAAAAGATTACCAAATGGCAGAAGCAAGTCCTTTCTAACCAGTAATTACAAAATACAATTACTACAATCAAACAGGTAAAAATGAGCAAAATGGATTTAAAGAAACACGATACATCTAATTGTAGCAAGTGACAAGATTTCATTCTTGTTTATGGCTGAGCAATATTGCATTGCGTGTATATATGTGTGTGTGCATATATGTATATCCATTCTTATTTATCCATTTACCTATTGATGGGTAATTTTGTTGCTTCTGTATCTTTGCTATTGTAAATAATGCTATTACAAACATAGGGGTTCTTACATCTTCTCAAATTAGTGTTCATATTATTTTGGGTAAATAATAGATTTATTGGATCAGATGGTGTTATTATTTCTAATTTTTAAAGATATTTCCATATAACTTTCCACAGTAACTGTACCAATTTACATTCCCAGCAACAGTTCACAACGGCTCTCTTTTCACTACAACTTTGCCAGAACTTGTTATTCCTTGTCTTTTTGAACTAGCCATTCTGACTGGTGTGCGGTGGTATCTCATTGTGACAACGTGGAGGGACTTAAACGGTATTATGCTGAGTGAAATAAGTTAGACAGAGAAAGACAAATATCATATGATCTCACTTATATGTGGAATCTAAATATAAACAAAAAAACAGACTCTTAAATACAGAGAAAAAACTGGTGATTGCTAGAGGGGAGGCAGATGGGGGAATGGAATAAATAGGTGGAGGGAACTAAGAGGTACAAACTTCCAGTTAAAAAAAAAAGTAAGTCATGGAGATCAAAAGTACAGTAGAGGGAATATAGTCAATGATGTAATAACATTATAGTGACAAATGGTGACTACAGTGATTGTGAAGAATACTGAGTAATGTATAGAACTGCTGAATCACTATGATATATGCCAGAACCTAATATAACATTGTATGTAAACTATACTTCAATTAAAAAAAAAAATAGGGATTAGCCTGAGCGGCTCAGTCAGTTAAGCATCTGACTCTTGGTTTCGGCTCAGGTCATGATCCCAGGGTTGAAAGACAGAGCCCACATCAGGCTAAACGCTCAGTGCAGAGTCTGCTTGGGTTTCTCATCCTCTCTCTCCCTCATGTGCTCTCTCTCTCAAATAAATAAATATAATATTAAAAAAAAACGTTAGGGATAATACAAATAAAGCAAATGTTATATTAGTAAATATTGTTGAAATTAACAAAATATAAATTTTGATTTTAGTGATCAATCTATATGCTGTTTACAAAAGACTCATTTTAGATCAAAAGAAACAAATAATTTAAGTTCAAAAGAATACAAAAATATAGTCTGTAAAAATTATAACCAAGGAGAGCTGCGGTGGCTATACTAAACTATTATAATAGACAAAGGAGGATATTATTTATTGATAAAAAGGCCAGTAATTCCAAAAGATGTAACAATTATAAACTTACATGCAACTAACATACAACTTCAAAATATATGAAGCAAGCATTGTCAGAATTAAAGAGACAGTTCTACAATAACATTTGGAAACTTTAAAGATCCACTTTCAATAATGGATAGAACAGCTATATAGATGAATGAGGAAACAGAAGGCTTACCAACATTATAAAAAAAACTGGATCTAACAAAAAAACAGAACACTTCACACAAGAGTACAAGATACCTTCTTTTCAAGTGTACATGGAAGATTCTTCAGGATAAAAATATATTAGGAAACAAAACAAGCATCAATGTATTTAAAAAGATTAAGATCACACAAGTATGTTTTTGGCAACAATAAAATGAAACTAGGAATAAGTTAATGAAAGGAAAAGTGGGCATTTCACAAATGTGTGAAAATAAACAGGACACTCAAGCAACTAATAGACCGAGGAAGAAATGACACAGGAAATTAGAGAATACATTTTGAAGAATAAAAACATAGTATATATCAAAAAATTTATGGGATGTAGTGACTCACAAGAAAATTTATAGCTGCAAATGGCTACATTAAAAAAAACCCTCAAATCAGTAACCTAATATTATACCTTAAATACAAAACAAGAAAAGCAAACAAAAATCAAAGCTAGTGGAATAAAGGAAATAATACAGAGTGGAGATAAACAAAATAGAGAATAGAAAATTAATTGTGGGGGGGAAAAAGTTGGTTCTTTGAGAAGATTGACAAAATTTACATATCTGTAGGGAGAGTGACCGAGAAAAAAAAACAAATTATTAAAATGAGTAATGAAAATTTGACCATTGCTACCAACCACACAGAAATAAAAACAACTTTGAGAGAATGTTGTGGACACTTGCACACTAGAACACCTAGATGAAAGGAACAAATTGGCAGATACACAAAAAACACCAAAACTGACTTAAGAAGGAATATAAAATCTGAATATACCTATAACAAGTAATGACACTGAACATTGATCACTGTCTCCAGACAAAGGAAAACCCAGGACCACATGTCCTTTTTAGTGAATTCTATCAAATATTTACTTTTTTTTTAAAGATTTTATTCATTTATTTGACAGAGAGAGAGCACAAACAGAGGGAGCAACAGGCAGAGGGAGAGGGAGACGCAGGCTCCCTGCTGAGCAAGGAGCCCAATGCAGGGTTCGATTCCAAGACCCTGGGATCATGACCACAGCCGAAGGCAGATGCTTAACTGACTGAGCCACCCAGATGCCCCTCTATCAAATACGTAAAGAAGAAATAAAACCAATCATCCTCAGAATATTTTAAAAAACAAAACAGAAAAGGAGCTGTTCCTAAATCATTCTGTAGGAGGCCAAAACTACACACACCAGAGCCAATCACAAGAAACGTACTACAACCACGGGCACCTGGGTGGCACAGTTGGTTAAAGGGCCCCACTCTTGCTTTCATTCAGTTCAGGTCATGATCTCGGTGTCCTGGGATCAAGCCCCTTGTCAGGCTCCGAGCTCAGGGAGGAGTCTGATTAAGAGACTCCCTCACCCTCCACCCCTCCCACCTCTCTCTTTCTCTCTCTCTAAAATAAATCAATCTTTAAAATTAAAAAAAAGACTACTACAACTGATATCCCTTATGAATATAGTCAAAAAAACCTCAACAAAATATGATCAAGCCAAATCCAGAAACAAAGTAAAAGGTTTATTATGATCAAGTGGGATTTATCTCAGAAATGCATGGGTAGTTCAACAGATGAAAATTAGACCCTGTAAGATATCATATTAATAGAATAAAGGGAAAAAATCACATGATCATGCCAATTAATAGAAAAAAATAATATGTCAAATTCAGCAATCTTTCACACTGAAAGCACTCAAAAAACTAGGAGTGTAAAAGAATTTATGTAATATGATAAAAGGCATCTATGGAAAACCCACCGATAACATAATATTCAAAGGCGAAAGACTACAAGCTTTCCTCCTAAAATCAGGAAAAAGACAAAGATGCCCAGCTTTGCCATTTCTAGTTAATATTCTACTGGAAGTTCTAGACAGAGAAATTATATAGGAAAAGGAAGTAAAGCTCACCCAAAGTGAAATGAAAGAAGCAACAATATAATTGCAGGTTACCTGATCTTATATATAGGAAATTCACACAAGCAATCAAAATTATTAGAGCTAATAAATGAATACAGACAAGTTACAGGATATAAGATCATTGGACAAAATAACTTATATTTCTATATACTAGCAAAGAACAATCTGAAAAGGAAAGTCAGGAAAAATAATTCCATGTTCAGTGGCACCAAAAATAATGGATAATACAGAAAGACTGCTTTATATGTGTGAAGTTTCCCTTTGGGGTGATGAGAAACTTCTGGGACTAGACACAGGTGATGGCTGCACGTTACCATGATGATGCTTTATGCCAGTGAATTGCATACTTTAAAATGGCTAAAACTGTCCATTTTATCTTATATGTATTTTGCCAGAATAAAAAGTTGATAGTATATGCTATGTCAAGTGTAATTATCAGCTAATACTGACCACAAGATGAACACCTTTACAAGAGAAATAAAATGTAAAAAAAGGGGGATTTTGAAATTTTGGGTTTCTCCTTTTCCTACTTTTTAAGCTTACATGTAAGAGAATGTAATATTTAGACTTAGATTTTAATCAAATGCTTAGACATATGTTAATTTTCAAACTATTAATGCTTTTGCACATTTAACAAAAAATAATCAGTAGGTGAGATTTAGCCTATGGGTCATACTAAGGTGAACCCTGATTAACAAAATAGAGATACGATCTATCAAAAAAATAAGGGGTGCCTGGTTGGCTGAGTTGGTAGAACATGTGACCCTTGATCTTGGGGTTGAAAGTTCAAGTCGCACGTTGGGTGCAGAGGTTACTTAAAATTAAATTAAAAAAAAAGAAAAGAATAAAACTTGATCGGAAAACATGGAATATTTAAACTGTTAATTTAAGTACTTGAAGTTTAATTATTTAAAAATTTTAGTTTCCTACCCAAAGGTGACAATTTAGTAAATATCACATAGTTAGAAAATTATAGATCTAAAATCAAACCCATCCCAAATGATAAAATGCATAAATATAATTCTACTAAAAAAACCTGAAAAATGGCAATAAAGAATAGGCCAGATATTAGATATCAAAATATGAATATATGATGACAAAAGCTACAAAAATCAATACTTAGGAAACTTCAATTCCAAAAAATATGGAAAACTGAAAACTCACATTATTTAAAAGAAAGCAAAAGTCTAGATAAAATATTGCAAATATTTATATTAACATAGTTGCACTGACAAGGAAGTAAGCATACTTTCAAATGAATAAAAGAAATGAAGAATATGAAAAGTTAATGTAAAAAGAATTCCTATAGAGTAAATAAAAAATAGCAAAAATCATAAAATTGAAAAATCATTATTTTGCAAACAGTAATGAAAACTGAAATTTGGGCAATAATTATCAATGGAAATTTTACAATGACTGGCATCACCTAAACTCGCCAGTAAATGTTAGGGCCACTAAAAGTCGAAGTGCAGATATTATGTGCCTCTTGATGTGATACAATATATAAAGGAAAGCATTGAACCAAATATACAATATGGACTGTAATTATACAGGATACTCTGGTTTTATGAACCAATAAATAGCAAAAAATGCAAAGAGAATCTGATTTGGTCCAATTTGAAAGAGGCTTAAAATAACATAATACAACAAAAATCATCTTCAGTGAATATGCCTTACATGGATCCTGATGGAAACAAATCAACTATAAAACAAATAATTATTAGACAATAAAGGAAATTTGCATATCATCATGGAGTTAGATACTATTAAGGAACAAAAGTTAATTTTCTTAGTCATTTTGGCAATGTTAAAGAAAAAAAAATACCCTGCATTTTTGTGTTTTATTTTGTTTGGCAATATATACTGAATTACTTGCTTGGAGGGATAAACGACATCTGAGATTTGCTTAATACTAGCAAAAAATCACAAAGAGGAGACAGATAAAATAAGTACAACAAAATGTTCATTGTTTTTGAAGGTGTTTACTGTTACCTTGGAATTTGTTGGACGTTCTGCATTTGTGTAAATGTGAAAAATCTTCTAATAAAGTTATATTAAAATAAATATATAAATAATAATATATAAAAGGAGAAAATGAAAGCATACAAACCAACAACACTTTATTTTTAAAATAGTAGGCAGATTTGAAAATATAAATTAATGTTCCTGGAAAGATAAATTGTAATCAATACAGTCAGATATCAGATGATATACAGATAAAGAGAAAAGTCATGAACTAGAAAATAATCAAGGGAAATGAACCAAATGAAACACAGAGATAAAGTGGCATAGGAATGACAGAGATAAGAAAGATTGATTGAGATGACCCAAAAGACATTCTGAAACAGGAAAAGAAATTGAGGGAAAGAAAATAATAAAAGTGATAATGGGCGAACATTATTGAAAAGTAGTGAAAGTCTCAGATATCTTTACGAAAATGATCCTAATTAATATTTTTATTTTTTAAAGATTAGTTATTTATTTATTTGAGAGACAGAAAGGAGAGCAGGCAGGAGAGAACACAAGTTAGGGGGAGGAACAGAGGAAAACGGAGAAGCAGGCTCCCACTGAGCAGGGAGCCCAATGCTGGCTGGATCCCAGGACCCTGGGATCACAATCTGAGCTGAAGGGAGACACTTAACCAACTGAGCAGCTCATGTGTCCCCTAATTAATAGTTTTAAAACAAAAACAATCCACGGGACACCAGACTAGACCTTAAGAATATAAAATTTTTAAAAATATATTTTTTAAAACAAAGAAAAATCACTGACATATTGCCCACCAAGAAATAACAACGAAACTGACAGCAGTCATCTCCATAGCAACAATATAGCCTGTAGGCAAAGACATACTATTCTCAACTTGCTGGGAAAAAAATTGCAATCCTGAATTTCGTTACTTGTTAAATTACTCTTCAACAACAAAGTTAAAGGAAGAAAAATACTGAAATGAGAACACAGGAATGAAAGATAAATTGTTAAGAAAATAAATTGATAAAACACAGGAGTAAATTAAAAGCTCTGGATAATTTTGAGGGTATACTACTAAAACATAGGGACGTAGAATGATTGAAGGTAAAAAAATTGAATAAAATAATATCAGAGTAGTAATTACCAAAAGAACACACATGTAGCTATATTAATACTAATAAAATAGGTTTCTGGGAAAAAGGCATTATTAAAGGTAAAGATGATCAATGCCTGATAAAAGAAAAATAATTAACCAGTTAGATATAAGCATTATAATCTTGTATTTATGTAACAAAAGACCCAAAAGATGTAATGTGAAAAATAAATTTTGTAGGAATTGGCAAATGTACAATCATAGTGGGAGCATCTAACACTCTGCTCTCAGGTTTGATAGATTAAAAAAGTAAAAGAAGGAAAAAAAATATAAAACTGTTATACCAAATAAAGTTAGGATACATTATTCCTAAGCATATAAGGAACATTTTTGGAATTGATCACATTCTACCATGCTTTGTCCAACAGAACTTGCTGCCACAAGGAAAACGTTCTGTTCAATTCAGCAGCTCCTAATCATATGTGGATTTAGAGCAGTAATGACATGACCACTGTAACTAATTAATTTTTAAATTGTATTTAATTTTATTTAATGCAAATTTAAATGGCAGGACTTCGCTTTTCATCTAAATTCAATTTTAATTAGCCTAATGTGTGCAGTAGAGATCATCACCACAACTCAAAATTTAGCAAATATCAAAGAATGGGTATCATAAAGATGATATTTTCTTACCAGAATAAAACTATGTTACCAATCAATAATAAAAAGATAATTTGTAAAACCACCATATTTGAGAAAGCAAAATATTTACAAATAAAATATCAGCTGAAAGGGTAAGCACAAATGGAATAATAATCCAGTTTTTAAATTAATGATAAAAAATACATATAAAAGATTGATTTCTGACTTTTATCAAGACTGAATGGAAAACTTATAAAGGATTATATTACCAAAAAAATGAGAATTAAATATGAATGAGTTAAGCCTGCAAGTCAATGATTTAGAAATGAGACAATACAGAACAATGAAAGAAAGAAGTAAACAGAGGTTATATGACAAATAAGTATAATAAATAAAAATGATAAAATACAGAGTATAAAAACCAATCTCATTCTGTGTAAAGAATAATAGATGGAACAATGTTAACACTTAACAACAAAAAAGAAAATGTGTAATTAAATCATAGTAGAAAGGAAAATAAGACATATAACCATACATATCATAAAGTCTTTAAAAATTTTAAGGTAATATATTAATCCTTTTTTATTTGAAAACTTTAATAAGAATTTTTAAAAATTTGTAGAAAAATTGGCATCTCAAAATATAATCAAGAAAAAGCAGAAAATCCAAACTTGATTATGACTATTAAAAACTGGGCCCCATTGACCATTTTGCGCACATACCCAGATAACCATTCGGCTCAATGAAAAACCCAATCCAGTGACTGGGCCACTTGGGTCATAGACGATGATGGCTCATGTATACCACCACAACTGATCTTATATAGACAGAAAATATTAAAGACTCAAAAAACAGGATTAATCAAAAAATTAAGTAAAGCTATAGGACAAAAAGATCAGCATACAGAATTCATTTATGTTCCTCTATACTAATAATAAAATATTTGAAAAAGAAATAAAGAAAACTATCCAATTCACAATAACTTGAATTAAAACACTTAGGAATAAATTTAACAGGGGAAGTAAAAGCTCAGGACACTGAAAACCATCATATGACTTATGATGAAAATCATGAGGCTATTCAATGAGCAGCAAATAAATGGAAAGACATTCTACATTCATGGACTGAAAGAATTAATATAGTTAAAATGTCTCTATTACACTAAGCAACCTATAGATTCAATGCAAAACCTATAAAAATTCCAATGACATTTTTCACAGAATGAAAAAAAGGACTATGGCTGATGTCAAAGAGGTTATGGCCTGTGTTCTCCCAGAGGATTTTGATGGTTTCCTGTCTTACATTTAGGTATTTCATACATTTTGAAATTATTTTTGTGTATGGTGTAAGAAAGTGGTCATTTCATTCTTTTGAATGTTGCTGCCCAGTTTTCCTGACATTATTTGTTGAAGAGATTGTCTTTTTTACATTGGACACTCTTTCCTGTTTTCTCGAAGAATAGTTGAGCATAGAGTTGAGGGTTTATTTCTGGGTTTTCTATTCTGCTCCATTGATCTGTACCTGTTTTTGTGCCAGTACCATTCTGTCTTGATAACTAAAGCTTTGTAATATAGCTTGAAGTCTCAAATTGCTTTGCCTATACGGGGTCTTTTGTGGTGCTGTACAAATATTAAGATTGTTTGCTCTGTGAAAAATGCTTGTGGTATTTTGACAGGCATTGCATTAAATGTGTAGAATACTTTGGGTAGCACAGACATTTTAATGATATTCTTCCAATCCATGAGCATGGAATATTTTTCCATTTCTTTGTGTCATCTTCGATATCTTTTGCAAGTGTTTTATACTTTTCAGAGTACATATCTTTTACTTCTTTGCTGAGATTTATTCCTAGGTATCTTATAGTTTTTGGTGCAATTGTAACTGAGAACGATTCCTTGATTTCTTTTTCTGCTGCTTCATTATTGGCACATAGAAATGCAACAAATTTCCATACATTGATTTGTATCCTGTGACTTTACTGAATTTGTATCAGTTCTAGCACTTTTTTGGTAGATGCTAAAAATTTGTATAGAACCATAAAAAGATGCCTGGGTGGCTCAGCTGGTTAAGCGTCTGCCTTCGGCTTGGGTCATGAACCCAAGGTCCTGGGGTCAAATCCCACATTGGGCTCCTTGCTCAGCGGGGAGCCTGCTTTTCCCTCTGCATTTGCTCCCGCTTGTTCTCTCTCTGTCTGTCTCGCAAATAAATAAAAAGTTTAAGAAAAGGGAACCATAGAAGACCCTGAATAGCAATCCTGAGAAAGAACAATGCTGGAAGCATCATACTTCCTCACGTCAAACTGCACTACAAAGATACAGTAAACAAACAGCATGATACTGGCATAAGAATGGACACATAAACCAAAAGAACAGCCTCAAGACTCAAGAAATAAACCAAGAGACATAGAGCCAACTAATATTTAACAAGGGACCCAAGAACACTCAATGCAAAAAAGATAATCTCTTCAATAAATGGTATTGGGAAAACTGGATAATCGCATGCAGAAAATTAAAATTGGACTCCTCTCTTCTACAACTCACAAAAATTAACTCAGAATGGATTGAATATTTAAACATAATACTTGAAATGATAAAAATCCTGGAAGAATACACCGGGATACTTGACATTGCTCTTGGTAATGATTTTTTTGGATAGGACAAAAAAAGCATGAACAACAAAAACAAAAATTATCCAGTGGGTCTACATCCACCTAAAACAAGTGTCTTCATGGCAAAGGAAACCATCAACAAAATTAAAAGGCAACCAACGTAACGGGAGAAAATATTTGCAAACTATATGTCTGATAAGGGGTTAATATATAAAATATATAAAGAAATCAATAAGAAAACCCACCAATCATATTAAAAAATAAGCAGAAGAACTGAATAGAGATTTTTTCCAAGGAAGACATACAAATGGCCAACAGTTGCATGAAAAGATTCTCAACATTACTAATCATCAGGGACATGCAATCAAAATAACAATGAAATATAACCACATCTCTTGTTGTTGGAAAAGATGTAAAAAGAATGGGGTGTCTGGGTGGCTCAGTTGTTGAGCATCTGCTCAGGTCCTGATCCTGGCATTCTGGGATCAAGCCCCACATCCGGCTCCCTGCTCAGCGAGAAGCCTGCTTCTCCCTCTCCCACTCCCCCTGCTTGTGTTCTCTCTCTCTTGCTGCCTCTCTCTGTCAAATAAAAAAATAAAATATTTAAAAAAAGAGGTAAAAAGAAGGAAACACTTGTCCACTGTAAGTGGGAATGTAACTGGTATAGCCACTATGTGTAACCTAATAGTGGCGTCTATAAGAATTAATAATAGAACTACCATATGATCCCAGAATCGTACTTTTGGGTATATATCAAAAGGAAATGAAAACAGTGCATGAAAATACCTACACTGTCATGTTTATTGTAACATTATTCACATGTTTATTGTACATTATTCCACAAGAATATATATGTATATATCACACACAACAAAATATTATCCACCCATGAGAAAAAGGAAATTCTACCATGTGCAACAACATGGATGGCCCTTTAGAGTGTCCAGATAAGTGAGATTATTCAGAAAGAGAAAGAAAAATAGCGTATGGTATCACTTATCTGTGAAATTTAAATTAACCAAACTCAAAGAAAGACAAAACAGAATAGTGCTTACTGGGGACGCTGGGAAAGAAGAACTGGAGAGATGATTTTCAAAGGGTACAAAGAGGCACTCAGAAAATGATTAAGTTCTGGGAACCTAAGGCACAGCATTTTGATTGCAGTTTGAAACTATATGTATTTGAAAGTTGCTGAAAACAGTTGATCTTAAATGTTCTCAACACAAGAAAAAAATAATTATGTGACACACTGGAGGTGACAAATAACACTACAGCGATAGTCATACAGCAATCTGGAAGTATATCAAATCAATATGCTGTACACCTTAAACTTACAATATATTATATGTCAATTATATCTCAATCTAAAAGTAGTCTGTCAGTGAATTTCTCAGCAGAAACCTGGCAGGCCAAAAAAGAGAAGGATGATATATTCAAAGTGCTGAAAGAAATGAACTGCAAGCAAACAATACTATAATTTGCAAAATTCTCTTTGAAAAAGGAGCGATAAAGAATTACCATTTCAAAAAAAAATGAGGGAGTTCACCACTAGATATGGCATACAAGAAGTGCTAAAGGGAGTTCTTTAATTTGAAATAAAAGGGCTGTAAACTGCAACATGAGAACATAGGAAAGTATAAATCACACTGGTAAAGGATATATAGGTAGATACAGAATAATATAATACCATTATGTTAGTGTATATATCACCTTTAACCCTGGTGTAAAAATTAAGACACAAAGTACTAAGAATAACTGTAACTAAAATAATCTATTAACAGACATATAAAATGAAAGATGAAAATTGTGACATCAAGTAAGTTAGAGTGGGGGTGTAAACATGTACACTTCATGTAAGCAATTAGGTTGTTATTAGCTCAAAATAGACTTATACCTAATGATGTTTTACATAATCTTCAAGGTAACTACAAAGACAATACGTAAAGGCACAAAGGGAAAGAGAAAAAAACCAAAGTATATCAATGCAGAAATTCATGAAATCATAAAGGAACACAGCACAAAAGAAGAAAGGAATGAAAGAACTGTAATAACCGAAAGAAAACAACAAAATGGCAGAATCACCTATTTGTGCTTTACAGTATCTTTAAATGTAAATGAACGAAACTCCACAAGCAAAAGGCAAAGTGGCTGAATAAATAAGAGAACAGAATAAAACTATATGTTGTCTACAAAAAATATATTTTAGATTTGAAAACACATATAGGATGAAGGTTAAGGAATGGAAAAGAGATTCCATGGAAATGTAAAAATAAGATAGCACAGGACAGGGGAAGCTTTATCAGACATAATAGACTAGTTGAAAAATTATCACGAAAGACAACATTGGTCACTATATAATGACCTAAGTGCCAATTCCATAGGAAGATATAATGATTACAAATATATACACACTCAACGTCAGAGTACTTAAAAGATCACACAATATACTGATGGACCAGAAGTGGAAAACGCAAAACTACATTAAGAAACTTCAATATTCCACTCTAAATAATGGTTAAATCGTCCAGACAGAAATCAATAGGGAAATAGCACATGTGAACAACACTGAAGACCAAAGAGAAATAAGAGATATATAACTGAACATTTCACCCAAAAGAAGAAAAATATTCTTCTCCAGCACACATACATGGAACATTTTGCACAATGCTCTGACAACGAACAAAACCTTAACAAATTTTAGAAGATTGAAATCCTCACAATTATCTTCTCTGACCACAATGTAATAAAATTAGATTCAAATAACATATGGAAAATCGGAAAATTCAAAAATATATGGGAATTAAACAAGTTCTTAAAATCCAGTAGATCAAAAATGATGCCAAAAAGGAAATCAGAAACTATTTGGAGACAAATAAAAACTACAATTTAATACACCAAAACTTATTAGGTATAACAAATGTACTTCTAAAAGGAAAGCTCATGGTGATAAGCTTATGATTAACTTATGATTAACTCCTACATTAAAGAAATATCTCAAATAAATAACCAACTTTGTACCTCAAAGAAGTATAAAAATAAGAACACATTAAGCCCAACATTGGCAGAAAAAAAGGAAATAATAAAGAGTGTAGGAGAAATAAAATACAAATCAAAAACAAAACAAAAAAATGACAAAACTAAGACTGGAATTCTTGAAAAGTTAAATTCATATCATTACTATAAAACAAAGAGAGAAGACTCCAATAAATAAATCAGAATTAAAAGAACAGACATTAAAACTAATGCAACATTAGTTTAAAAAGATCACGAGGGGGGCGCCTGGGTGACTCAGTTGGTTAAGCATTCCACTATTGATTTCGGCTGGGTCAGGATTTCAGGGTTCTGGGATCAAGCCCCACTACGGGTTCCTTGCTCAGTGGGGAGTCTGCTGGAGATTCTCTCTCTCCCTCTGCCCCTTCTCCCTGCTTTCTTATTCTTTCTCTAAATCTCTCTCTCTCAGATAAATAAATCTTTGAAAAAACTTTAAAAAACTAAAAAGACCATGAGAGACTATTATTAACAATCAAGTGACAAAAAAATTGGATAACTGAAAAGAAGTGGACAAATTCCTAGAAACATACAATGTACCAAGAATGAATTGAGAAGAAATATTGAAAAGACCAATAACAAAGAAAGAGATTTAATCAGTAATCAAAAACCACCCAACAAAGAAAATCCCAGAATAAGATAGCTTCATGGGTGAATTCTACCAAATATTTACAGAAAAATTAACAACAATTTTCCTTATAATTTTTCAAAAACTAGAAGGAACGCCTACAAACTCATTTTATGAGGCCATCATCACTCTGATATTTAAACCAAAACATCACAAGAAAAGAAACTATAGACCAATATGCCTGATGAACACAGATGGAAAATTCTCAATAATACACTAGCAATCTGAATCTAACAGCACATTAAAAAGATCATACACTGAGACCAAGTGGGATTATCCTTGGAATGCAAAGATAGTTTAACATACGCATCCATCAGTATGATAAAGCACATTAACAAAATGAAGGTGAAAAATCACCTGATCATTGAGATTCAGAAAAAGCATTCTTCAAAATGCAAGCCTTTTGTAATAAAATCTCTCAACAAAATAGGCATAGGAGGAAATTATCTCCACACAATAAAGGAAATATATGAACTCCAAAGCTAAGATCATTATGTAATGGTGAAAAACTGAAAGATTTTGCTCTAACAAAAGGAACAAGGTAAGGATGTCTATGCTAGACAGATCTTTTCAATATAGTATTAGAAGTTCTTGCCAGAAAATACAGGAAATGAAAATAGTGTTAACCAAATTGGAAAGAAGAAATAAAATTGTCCCTTTATGCAGATGACATGATCTTATATATTGGAATCCCTAAAGACTCCACAAAAAAACAGAACCAAAAAATAAATCCAGTGCAGTTGTAGGATATGAAATCAGCACACAAAAAACAGTTCTATTTCTATAAAGTAACATTAAACTATCATAAGAGGAAAACAAAAGCCCCATTTAAAATGTCAACTAAAAGTTGGAATAAAATGATTAGGAATACACTTAACTAAGGAGATGGAAGGTTTGTACACTGAACACTATAAAATACTGATGAAAGAAGTTTAACAAGACACAAATAAATGGAAGACATTCCATATTCATGGATTGAAAAAATTCATATTAGAAAATCCATATTACACAGGCAAGCTCCAGAATCAATGTAATCCTCATGAAAGTCCTAATGGCTTCTTTTTTTTTTTTCTTTTTTACAGAATAAGAAAAAAAAAATCCTAAAACCTATATGAAACCACAAAAGCAAAAGTGATTTTAGGCACAAAGAACAAAACTAGAAGCATCACACCTCCTGATTTCATAATATTTTATAAAACAACAATAATCAAAACACTGCAGTACTGGCATAAAAGCAGACACGTAGACCCGTGGAACCCACAGACCTATGGAGCCCAGAAATAAACCCACACATATATACACATATACCCATACATCTATTATACAGTCTCTACAACAAATGGTGCCGGAAAAACAGCATGTCCATATGTAAAAAAATCAAATTGAACCCGTAACTTGCACCAAAGAAAAAAGCAACTCCAAGTGGATTACAGAATTAAACATAGTACCTAAAACTATAAAACCCAAAGAAAACATAGAGTAAAAGCTTCATGGCATTGGTCTTGGCAATGATACCTTGGATAAAATAATAAAAGTAAAGACAAAGGCAAAAATAGACAAATGGGATTATAGCAGACTAAAAATTTTCTGCATAGCAAAGCAAACAATCAACAAATGAAAATGCAACCTATGAAACAGGAGAAAATATTTGGAAGCCATATATCTGATAGAGAGTTAATATTAAAGACATTAGTAATTCATGTAAATCAACAGCAAAAGGAAAAATATTCCAATTTAAAATGGGATGAATAAGCTAAATTAATATTTTTCCAAAGAAGACATACCAATGGCCAAAAGGTATATGAAAAAGTGCTCAACATCACTAATCAGGAAAGTGCAAATAAAAACCACAAATGTGATACCAACTCACATATATTAGGCTGCCCACAATCAAAATAACAGTAGATAGCAAATGTTGCTGAGTATGTGAAGAAAAGGAAATACTTGAACACTGTTAGTGGGAATGTAAATTGGCATAGCCATGATGAAAAAAATAACATGGAGGGGCTTCCAAAAATTAAAAATAGAACTACCATATGGTCCAGAAATCCCATGTGTGAGTATATATCCAAAGAAACTGAAATCCACATCTTGAAGAGACATCTGCATTTCCACATTCACTGAAGCTTTGTGCAAAATAGTCAAGACAAGGAAGCAACCTAAATAGCCATTGACAGGTGAATAAAGAAAAGTGCTATTTACATACAAGTGAATATTATTCAGCCTTAAAAAGAAGGAAATCCTGCTGATTGTGACAACATAAATGATTCTGGAAGACATGCTAAGTGAAATAAGATAACAGACAGCAAATACTAAATGATCCTACTTATATAAGCAATCTAAAACAGACCCACTCATAGAAGCAGAAAGATGATTGGTGCTTAGAAGGGGAGAGGATTCGGTGAAAAAACCTGGAAATGTTGGTGAAAAGTAAAGATGCATTTACAGAGGATGAATATGCCTTACAGATTTCCTGTACAGCATAGTTAACCACATTATACTGTATACTTAAAAATTTAATATGGTAGATCTTGGGTTAAGAGTTCTAACCAGAAAGAAAAAAAAATGAGGAAATTAGTGAAGCTGCTGATGGATATAGTGATGACACTGTGGTGATTGTTTCATAGGAGTATACATAGCTCCAAACTCATCAAGTTGCATACGTTAAAAACATAGAACTTTGTGGATGTCAGTCATTCGTCAATAAAGTGTTAAAAAAAACATAATAAATTGTTAGTAATTCTTATGTATCTGCTAGACCAAAATAAAACAAGATTTGTATTTTTTGCCTCAAAAGTTATACCACTCAATAAGGGACCAGGTAACCTAAATCTTATAAAGAAGTTCAAGGATGAGAGGAAACACTATTTTATTATGGTAGTATTATATAGTTTAATCCTAGCATCGAGTGAAACTAGCTATGATAGAATAAAGGTAATTTATTAGAAAACCTTACTTATGAATATTGTTGAAAAAAATCTAAAGAAAATATAATACAATATGTTAAAATGATAGTACATTATGAGTAATTAGAGTTTATTTAGGAAATGACAATTTAGAGTAAATAAAATTATTTAAAGTAATTTACTTTAACAATAAACTTAAAAACAATAAAACATATCTTCATCTCAGTAGATGGAGGAAGACATTTCAGATAAATTCAGCAGTCATTAAATTCTGGAAGAACATATGAATGGAAGAAACATTCCTTATCAGCAAAAGGTATCTACATCAAACCATTAAATATAATACTATGTCAAATTTATCAATAAAAGTTATAAATCTGGGGCGCCTGGGTGGCTCAGTAGTTAAGCATCTGCCTTCAGCTCAGGGTGTGATCCTGGAGTCCTGGGATCGAGCCCCACAGCAAGCTGCTCCGATGGGAGCCTGCTTCTTCCTCTCCCACTCCCCCTGCCTGTGTTCCCTCTCTCGCTGGCTGTCTCTCTCTCTGTCAAATGAATAAATAAAATCTTTAAAAAAAAAAAAAGTTATAGGGGCGCCTGGGTGGCACAGCGGTTAAGCGTCTGCCTTCGGCTCAGGGCGTGATCCCGGTGTTATGGGATCGAGCCCCACATCGGGCTCCTCCACTATGAGCCTGCTTCTTCCTCTCCCACTCCCCTGCTGTGTTCCCTCTCTCACTGGCTGTCTCTATCTGTGTCGAATAAGTAAATTTAAAAAATCTTAAAAAAAAAAGTTATAAATTTAAGTTATAAATCTCAGAAAATGAGGAAAACATTTATGGAAGAATGTATAAAAATTTTATTGTTTTAAAATACATTTTTTAAAAGGAAAAAAAAACCAAGTTTGTGAACAGAATTATTCCATATCATAAAGATGTCTCTTTTTCTGAAATTTATCTAAAAATTCAATGTAGTTTAAACAAACCTAAATCATTTTTTATGGGAACTTAAAAAATGGTTCCCAAGCCTACATAGAAAAAGGGCAAAGGGAAAGAAAATAAAATAATTTTTAGAATTACAAAGTGGGGCTTTACAAGCTCTTACTAATAACAGCTAACATTTACTTAGCATATCCTATTTGTTTGGCACTCTTCCAAGTACTTCAAATATATTAACTCATTTATTTCTCATACTTCTTTTTCAGAAAAAGAATCTGGGCTATGGAGAAGTTACATTATTTTTCAAAGGGCGAATAATAGGCAGGAGCGGATATGAACATGGGCACTCTGCATTTTGAGTTTATATTCTTAATGATTCTTTTGATACTTCCTTTCATCATGGCTTCCTAGAAAACGTAATAAGGTAGTGTGGTATTTGGCATAATAAATGATATATTGTCCAACGGAAGAGTTCAAAGACGACAATAAAAGTCAGTGGAATTGCATGTAAAGCTCTATATACAGAGCTGGCACAATGAGTTATGCATGAAGAAAAAATAGAAATCGATCCCCCGTGCTCACCATGTATTACCGTAAATCAGTATCTGGCAAAGTAGAAACATAAATGTAAAAATTAAACTTAAATGTTTACAAGAAAACACCCATTCATGACAAAGACTTTCAACAAAAAAGAAATAAAGGGGAAATTTCTCTACTTGATAAAGAACATCTCCAATAAACCAAAAGATAACATTATACTTAATGGCAAGAACCTAGATGCATTCCCCCTAAGATCAAGAACACAAAAAGCATGTTTCTTTTCATTACTCATATTCAACAGCATAGCGAAAGACCTACCTAATACAATAAGAGAAGGAAATAAAAGGTTCATCAACTGGGAAAGGAAAAAATAAAACTGCCTTTGTTTGTAGATGACATCACTGTCAATATCGAAAATGCCTTAAGTCAACAAAAACCTTCTGGAACTAGTAAGTAATTTCAGAAAAGATAAACCTGTAGGAAGAAAGGTCAACTGCTTTCCTGTGTAACAGCAATAAACAATTGAAATTTGAAATTTAAAAATACAATATTTACATTAGCACTAAAGAAAAAAACCTTAAGCATAAATACAAAATAAGCACAAAGTCTATGTGAGGAAACTACAAAACTCTGATAACAAAAATGAAGTAAGATCCAAATAAATGGAAATATATTCCATGTTCATGTACAAGAAGACTCAATAGCATTAAGAAGTGAATTTTTCTCAATGTCACCTATAGATTCAAAGCTGTACCAATCAAACTATCAACAAGTTAATTTGCTCAGTTAGATAAATTGATTCAATGTTGTATGGACAGGGAAAAGAGCCAGGGTAGCCAAAACAATACTGAAAGAAAAGGAAAAAATAAGAGGACTAAAACCATCCAACCAGAAGATTTGCTATAAAGCCACAGACATTATGGTATTAGTGAAAAAAGACATCAATACAACCATACACAAAGCCCAGAACAATACAACATAAACACAGTCAACTGATCTATGGGAGCACAAATAATCATTTCAACAACAGTGCTGGACCAAGTAGACACTCACATGCAAAACAATAAATATAGGCACAGACCTTAAATTTTTCACAAAAATTACTCAAAATGGATCACAGATCTAAATCAACTAAACCTGAATAGGGGATCTAAATGCAAACCACAAAAGTTTTAGAAGGTAACAGAAGGGAAAAATGCAGGTGATGTTGAGCTGAAAAATGACTTCCTTATTTACTTATTTATTTTACCTCTTCGTAACTGACAAAAATGAGAAAAAAAAAAGTCAAGATGTCCAATAGGTCAGTGGATACACAAACACCAGTACATTCATACAGTGGAATACTATTTGGAGATAAAAAATAATGAGCTAACGAACCATGAAAAGATATGGACGAAACTTCAATATACATGGCTAAGTTAAAGAAATCACTTTGAAAAGGCCATACACCGTATGATTCTAAATACATGACATTCTGAAAAAAGAAAATTTGCAAAATTTACTCTCTTATACATAGAGTAAAACTACTGGTCCCCAGGGTATGGTGGAAGGGATGGAGGGATGAATACGGGGACCACAAGTTATTTTTAAGTCAGTAAAACGTGTCTGCCTGATATTCTAATGCTTTTTAAATGTGGGAATGGATTTGTCAAAACCCATAGAACTATACAACACAAGTGAAAGACCTAACATAAACTATGCAGCTTATTTAATAATAATTTCTCAATATTGATTCATTAATGGTAACAAATGTATAGAGTAATACCAAAACATTTATAATGGTGAAGACTGCGTGGATGTGGAGGGGAGGTGGCATATGGGAACTCTCTTTAGAAATTACAGAAAAGAATACGTACCGTTGGAAAAGATTTCTTTAATAAAATTGAGGAAATCACAACCAATTAAAAAACAACATTGATATAATTTATGTCCCTAAATTTGAACATTATTGTATAGCAAAAATATCACACATACAATAAAAACAAAGCATAGCCTGACAGAACACATCAGTTTATTCTACACAAATGCTTCCACCAAAAAAGAATAAAAAAAAAAAAGAAAAGAAAGAAAGAAAAGGAAGAAAAGAAAGGAACAGAAAAGAAAAATAAATTAAAAA
Organism: Ursus americanus; assembly: GCF_024610735.1. Classification (NCBI taxonomy): domain Eukaryota; kingdom Metazoa; phylum Chordata; class Mammalia; order Carnivora; family Ursidae; genus Ursus; species Ursus americanus. Next base: position 27,177,503 of record NC_142164.1, read on the forward strand.
ATTTTTCTAACATAAGGTAGGGTAGACCTATTAAAATAGCAAGGGCCTTGGGACGCCTAGGTGGTTCAGTCAATTAAGCATCTATCTGCCTTTGGCTCAGGTCATGATCCCAAGGTCCTGAGATAAAGCCCCACATCGGGCTCCTTGCTCAACACGGAGCCTGCTTCTCCCTCTGTCTGCCACTTCCCCTGCTTGTGTTTTCTCTTTTAAATATTTAAATAAAAAAATAAAATATTTTTTTAAAAAATAGCAAGGGCCAGAGAAAATATAATTCTTGAATGGGAGAAAGTGTCATTTCCCACGAGAATTTTTTTTTTATTTTGAACAAATTCAAGAGAATATACAGCTTGACCTTGACCTAGGTCTGTTGCATGAGGAAGAAGGAAAAAGCTAAGCAAAAAGACCCTTAATAAAATATCAGAAAAGAATATGGGAGTTCCATAAAAAGTTAAACAGAGCTACTTATCTTTAAAAAACGTTTTATTTATTTATTGGATAGATGGGAGGACAGGGCTGGAGGGAAAGAGAGAGAGATAATATCAAGCAGACTCACTGCTGAGTAGGGAGCCCATTGCAGGACTCAAGCTCATGACCCTAAAATCATGACCTGAGCCCAAATCAAGAGTCAGATGCTTACCCAACTGAGCCATCCATGCACCCCAAACAGAATGACTTTTTATTACAAAGCAATTAAATTTGTGATTATGTACCCAGTACAACCCAATACCCAAAACGTCTCTACAAATAAACTGCACACCCATATACAAAGGAGCATTATTCATAATAGCCAAAAGGTAGAAATATCAGAAATGCCCATCAAGTAATGAATGGATACACAAAATGTGGCATATCCATAGAACAGAATATAAAGTACTGATGACCGCTACGATATGGACTTCGAAAACATCCTATGTGGAAGAAGCAAGGCCTGAAAGGTCACATATTGCATGATTCCATTTATATAAAATGTTCAGAATAGACAAATATATGGACTAAAAGTTGTTTAGTGGTTACCACAGGATAGGTGTAGGGGAACTGGAAAATACCTGAAAATGGTTACCAGGGTTATACTGGGGTTGAATTAAAATATTCTGAAACAAGATAATGGTAATGGTTGTACAACTGTGAATATACTAAAAATCATAAAATTTTATGTTATAGAAAAGGTGAAATTTGTGAAATGTAAATTACATCTTACATTGAATTTTTTTATCAGAATCAATTATTTTGTGTAAATGGCTTCATTATTTACCTACATCATAATAAACTGACTATAGATTCTGCTTTTTTAAAATTTTTTTTAATTTCAGTGTAGTTGACATTCAATGTTACATTAGTTTCAGGTACACAACATAGTGAATCAGCTTCTCCATACTCTCATGCTATGCTCACTACACGTGTCGCTACCACCTGTCACCATACAATGCTGCCTTTTACCCAGATGACTTATTCATTGCATTCCTGAAAGCTTGTATCTTCCACTTCCCTTCATCAATTTTGCCCACCCCCCACCCCCTTCTCTCTGGCAACCATCACTTTATTGTCTATATTTATGGGTTAGATTCTGCTTTTTGTTTGCTTAACGGTTTTTTTAGATTCCACACATGAATGAAATCATACCATATAAGTCTTTCTCAGTATGACTTATTTCACTTAGTATAATACCCTTTGGTCCCTCCGTGTTGTCATAAATGGCAAGCTCACATCCTTTTTTATGGCTGTGCAATATTCCGTTGTATATATGTATACCACTTCTTCCTAATCTATTAGTCTATCAATGGACACACTGTGAACATACTAAAACTCGATGAACCACATGCTGTAAAAATGGTGAATTTTATGATGTAAGAATTACATCTTAACACAAAAATTCTAAAAATGAACTTTCTCAGAAAAATCTTTTTGTATATTGCTAAAATATTCAAATATATATATATATACAAAAATGAACATTATAACATCATTTGTTAAAGCTAAATATAAAGAAATAAATGCAAACATCCAAATGAAAGGAAAATGACACATACCACAGACACAGTACTAAGGAGATGAAGAATAAAATTTAGGACCTGTCAGAGGGATGGACCCTGGTAATACATGTAAGATTTTCAGTTACAATTCTAAAAGGATAGCTCCAAGGGACACAGATGAACCAGAGACACACAGGGCATCAGCCAAAATTACAAGGCAAACTAGACTCAGTAAAGTATCTGAAAGGATTAAGGTAATGCACATCCAACTTGATCTACCTAGCAGGGAAAAACTCTCTGAGAGAATTACTAAAAGTTCTATACACATTGTCCAGCACTTGTTTTTTTTTTTTTTTAATTCTTTTTTTTTTTAAGATTTTTTTTTTTTTATTTGACAGAGAGAGAGAGATAGCCAGCAAGAGAGGGAACACAAGCAGGGGGAGTGGGAGAGGAAGAAGCAGGCTCCCAGCGGAGGAGCCTGATGTGGGGCTCGATCCCTTAACGCCGGGATCACGCCCTGAGCCGAAGGTAGACACTTAACCGCTGTGCCACCCAGGCGCCCCATGTCCAGCATTGCTTAAAGTTCTTGAGCAATCTAAGGAAAAGGACCTACTAAAATAAAAGTAAACTTTTCTTCTTTTTTTCCCAGTTTTCTTTTTATTATGTTCAGATAGCCAGGATATAGTACATCCTAAGTTTTTGATGTAGCGTTCAACGATTGATCAGTTATGTACAACACCCAGTGCTCATCACAACTGAAAGTTAAATTTTCAAAAGAAAAAATAAAAATGAAGAAACGCCTACAGGTGATCCAAATATTAGAGCTTCCAGAAAAGACATAACAAAAATAAAACTGAATAATGTGATTCATAAAATAAGGGAAGAGATAGAAGGTAGATGAAAATATGGGGAATTTCACCAAAGAATATGAATCTATTAGTATGAACCAAGAGGGCAATGGCAAACTGGTGTGTATCAGACTAAATTCCCCACTGATAACAGTTTTTAAAATGGACCTGATTTTTACAAAGACAAAAAACAAGCAAAAACAGCAACAAAAGCTGGCAGAATCTAGAGACAATCTGACAATTTAAAGATGGTAATCACTGAATAAAGTCAATGTTTACATAGCTTTTCCTCAGGAACGCCCCTAAATAACGTTTGTGTCGGGCAGCTGGAATTCAAGCAAAAGTCAAATTCTTATAGACCTGAGGCTAAAGGCTACAGTTGAGGCTTGCCAGAGTGATGGCAAATACTGAGGGAAATGTTAAAAGAAAAAAGGGACATACAAAAAGGAAAGCACCAAAATCTGTCTCTGAATTTTTTCAAGACCTTAGCCTACCTCAAATTGCACATGTGGGGGCTAGATTCCCCGCAGCTCAAATGGGGAAAAAAAGATAAAAACTTGAAAATTCGGAACAAAGAATCCTGCTACGGCCTACTCCACAGAGACAGAAATTATAGTTTGAGTCATGCCAAGTTAGAATACAGCGATAAACATTACAGATTTTCCACTGAAACCATAAGGACATATCTTTGAAAAAAGGATTATGACACAGGACTAAGAAGTTAATATATACAAATCATAAAGTGAAGCCTCCAAAAGTTCATGATAATATGCCAGAGATTTGATTTTCTGATGAAAAAATACTCATAAAAAGCAGTTAAAATTCAGGATTTTTTTTTAAAGATTTTATTTATTTATTTATTTGACAGAGATAGAGACAGCCAGCGAGAGAGGGAACACAAGCAGGGGGAGTGGGAGAGGAAGAAGCAGGCTCATAGCGGAGGAGCCTGATGTGGGGCTCGATCCCTTAACGCCGGGATCACGCCCTGAGCCGAAGGCAGACGCTTAACCGCTGTGCCACCCAGGCGTGCCATAAAATTCAGGATTTTCTAATATATAATCTATAAACTCTAATACACAATAAAATTATTAACATGGAAAGAAACAGAAAATTAGAATCAGACACACAAGGGACAGAATGTTAAACTGGCAAAAAAGACCTTTAAAATAAATGTAACAAATACATTAAAGTTCTACTACATAAAAATGAATGGGTGAGGGGACAGGGAATATAAAGAGACATTAAAAATTGTAAAATGAAAAAAAGAACAAAGTGGAAATTTTTAAACTGGAACAAAATTGAATGCAAATAATAACTAATTAGACACAAAACAAGAAATGACTAATTAACTTAAATGCTGGTTGTAAAAACTATTTGAATTAAAATATACCGAGAACTAAAAAACTAAAATAGAAGATCGAAATGAATGAACAAAGGTTCAATGACCTGTGGGACACTCTGAAATGAGCTAAGATACTTGAAACTGGAGACACAGAAAATAGAGAACTGATGGGTATAACATTGTTGAAGAAATACTAAATTTCATGGTTATTCAAAAACAAATAATCCATGTATTTAGGAATCACACCAAATGCCACGTAGGATAAATACAAAGAAAATAAAACCAAGGACCATCATAGTATAGCTGTTGGAATCCAAAGATGAAACAAAGATTTTTTTAATATAGAAAAAAAAGACATATGAAGCATAGAGGAACACTAATACCAATGCCTAATGTGTTCTCATCTGAAACCAAGAATGGCCAAAGATAACAGAAAAACTCTTTTAAAGTACTGGAGGTAAAGGGAGAATCAGAAAAATTCATTCTCTATCCACAGAAAATCTGCTAAAGCTTCTATCAGAAAAAGCTAGAAAAAGAAGACAAATTAAACATAAAGGAATTAAGAAAGCCTAAATAAATGAAGATATATACCACATTATAAATTCAAAAGCTCAATATTACAAAGACAACAGTTTTCCCTAACTTGATCTATTGATTACATTTAATGCCAATAAGAATTCCAGCAGAACTTTTTGTAGGAATTGGCAAGCTGATTCCAAAAACAATTTTGCAAAAATAGAAGAAAGTTTAAGAACTTTCATTACTGCATTTCAAGGTACAAAGCTCAGAAGAGTGTGGTATAACAGAAAATTAAAGCAATGAAAGAAACAAAATAGAAAGTCTGGACACGGGACCAAACAAATACAGTAAGATAATTTTCTACAAGGTTGTCAAATCAATTGAATGACAGAAAACAGATGATATTTTCAACTGAATGTGATGTATTTATTGCAACTGACCATATGTTTGGTTATAAAGCAAATTTTATCTTTCATGTATCTTCCTAATGTTTTATGTTCGTGATTGGATCGTGTTACCCCAAATGAATTACTTTAATACATTCTATTTTTCAGCAACATATAACACACAAAATATTCCCCAAAATACCTATCAAATGTAATGCTTCCTGATAATACAACGAGGTAGCTAATATATCCACTTCAAATGAAGAATGCTTAGGAGAATAAAATACTGAAAGTTACTTTGCTATGACGTCTTGATTAATCGAAGTGATTTACTACCACTCCCTGACTTGTCCTGTGGTTTACTGGACACTGTAAATTTGACTCTATGATTTCCAGGCTGACCACTATGCAGCCCTTCTTCTATTTCATGGTGTTACCTATTTTCACACTGTGTACTAACATATTCCAACAGATTAAAATAATGTCTTGAAAAACTGAGAGACAATCTCCCTTTCTAAGATGATTCTCATGCTTCTGCTTTTAGCTATTACGTGTAAATGTCATAATGTAATCTTATTTCCAAGTTCTTCCAAGACTCCTCCCTGTAATTCCCAAGTACTGGAAAAAATAGCCTGTTAACATTTTGTCTCTTTCATTCAAATAGCTTTCAACCATTCCTAGTAGATCAGATTTTAGTGTTAGTTCCAAATATACATTAAGTTCACAGTGTGACTAGGAATATTTTCTTATGGTGTACATTTTTCCATGCTGCTATTCTTTATTTGTATGTGTTTTCATATTTTAATATTTGCCTAATATTCTACTAAAATGATGTATCATCATTACCTATTTCCACTACAGCTGTTTACATTATTTCCATTTGTTTGGTATTATTAACAATAGCGACTGATAGCTTTCTTTGTGACAGACTCTGTTTAAATGCTTTATGCAAATAATTTAAGTTTCAGAAAATTGTTTTGGTTAAGGTCATGACAGCTGTTTTAACAAACAAATCCCAATAGTTTAATGACTGAGTAAAAACACAAGTTCCTGAATCACATCAAGCCCAAAGAAATATTTCTGACAAAGTTTTTCAATCAATGCTTCAGAAATATACCTGGACTACCCACTAGAGATAGAAGATCTTAAACAAATTTGTATTCATTTTTATGGTTTTGTAAGATTTTTAAAGATTATTTTCTTAGGTGAACGCCTCAGAAGTGGAAAGCTTGGGATGAAAGTTACAGATGTTTTAATGACCCTTACTTTTCGGAATACTGACTATTCCATGAAAGTAAGAACAAATCAATGCCATGCATGTCTGCCAGGGACGAATACTTTATGTTGTTAAATATATGTGCAAATCATACAGATGAAATGGCATCTATTTTTAAATTGTTATTGTTTTGACTTCTTATGGAGTTGAAGAGTTTTCATATGGTTGTTAACTATTTCCATTTTACTAATCTTTCCCCATATAAATATTGAAACTATTTTTAAATTGAACATTGTTAAATATTAAATGAATGACTGCTTTGGATTTGGGGCACACAAGTGTTTTCCTTCCCTCACATCACAAGACAAGTTCTATGACAGTAGGGACTTTATCTTCACTACATAATCACATCCTAAAAAAGGGGTAGCTCTGTAATAAATATTTAATCCAATGAACTTATAGCCAAAAACCTGACTGAACACCGCATCTTTTCCATGTGAAAGAATGCCAAAGATGAACAAAAACTGCACTTTAGCAGAGACAGCCAAAGTGAAAACAATAAAATATGATGGAGACCATGTGAGATTAGTTATAATTTGGGATAAGATGATGATTTCACATGACCTGCTGTTTCCATTGCAAAAGATCAAACATGGAGTAGCTATGGGAGAAACAAAGAGTCAAGAAAAAGATTAAAATAGAGAAACTTCTGGGAAGAGAGAAGGTGATTTTAAACTGATATATCTGGGAGTAAGAAAATAAGATTGTTCCAGTCTGGAGCAGAAAGTTGTTTAAGTTGCTACAACAAGAAAAATGAAACAAGTGACAACTGCTTAGCCCACCTGTGTAAGCATCCACACAGGTACAATCAAAGAAACCCTGCTATATTGAAAACTTGAGGAAAACAGGGATAAACTACTTTAAGCCTGACTCCTCCATATATCCCCTTCCAAATCTCCACGGCTGGTGGTTAAAAGTCTAGGGAAATTGTTCTCAAACTATAGTAACTGTCAGAATCACCTTGAAGTGATATAAAAACACAGATCACTAGACCCCAACTTGAGTTTCTGATTCAGTACATATCGCTAAGGCTTATAATTAGCATTTGTAATATGTTTCCAGGTAATGAATGATGCTGTTGGTCTGGAGACCACATTCTGAGTACCACTCCTATTGGGACTGATTTCCACCAATGCTATTTTTAACTGAGAGTCTAAGGGAAAATTCTTACCTGTAGAGAGACAATGTGGTATGATACCAAACAGGTAGTATTCAGTGGTTTTAGGTGTCCAGTGTTCACAATGATAGGGCTGCACATTTCTTGCCATGAACTCAACTGAACTGACATAGATTTAGCGTTCCGATCTGCACTGCACAGGAATAAGCTCATAGTCCAAACACTGTGACCTTTGAGAAGTGCAATAACATCAAAACAGAAACAATAAAATATACTGTGGATGTCATCAGAAACAGAAGCATTAGAAGAGAAAAGCAAAAGAAGAAAATTACCATAATAAATATGATGAACATGATAAGAGAAGACGTTAATAATGTAAAACCAGAATAAAAAAATCATAAAATATAATCTAGGCATAAAAACTTACAGTATGAAAATTTAGAAAAAACATCGTACATGTGTTAGATACAAGCAAAGAATGAATTACGTAGCTAAAGAAAATCTCCTAGAACACAAGGGAGGATCTAGAAATAGAAACTATTTTTTAGTATGATAAAAGGACAGAAGTAACAAATTTGAACAGAAATCCTAGACAAAAAAACAAATAAAAATAAAAAGGAAATATTTCCAGAAATATCCCTGTGAATTTCCCAAAGCGAAATAAACTCACACTGAAAGAGTTCCTAGTGCCAAAGAGGAATGGTTAGAAAAAACTCATATACAGATATATTAAAATAACATTTAGAAATACAAAATACAAATAAATCGTATCAATGGTCTAGAACAAGAAAGAAGATAACCTACAAAGAAATACTAGATTTACATGAGACTTTGCAAAAGCAATAGGAGAAGCAAGAAGAAAAAAAGGGGTTTGGAATTATACTTTCATATCCAGCCAAAACGCCCTTCAAAAGTGACTGTTTAACAAAAATATTCAGATGCACCTAGCCTCATTGGCTTGATTACACAAAGGAACATATCGTAAACATGAGGAAGGACATGAATTAAAACACATTCAAATGGAGAGGATACTAAAAAAGAAATGTAAATTAATAGTGACCAAATATCTTGGTAAACATCACCATTATCATCAAAAAGTTAATTATTTTAAAAATTGGAATTATTTTAAAATTAAGAGGTGTTTTATTGTCAGTAAAACTGAAAGGTTAATTTAAAGGGCATATAAACAATATTATACATAGTAGTCTGAATAATGCACTGTCTCTTCACCTACACTTGAAATCTTTACCGAAGTAAACTATTAGTTAGGATATAAAGGAAGCCTCCATAACAATTAGAGCATTGATATTATACTAACTACATTATCAGATCACTGTGCAACAGAGAAATCAATCCAAATATGCAATTCCTGTATGGTTTTGAAATTTAACCCTATCTGTAAATATCTACAATTGTATTTACTTAGACTATCAGGAGTCAAAAAAGAAATCATGAAATTAGAACATCTTTATCACAAAAATGTTTTTTAAAATGCCAAATATAAAATTTGGAGGAGTGCAGTAAAACTATTTTTAAATGAACTTTTTATTTGGCAATGATTTTAGATTTACGAACTTTTGCAGAGATAAGACAAAGAGTCCTTGTATACTATAGATCCACTTTTCTCTAACATTAACATTTAGAATAACCAGAGTATATTTGTATTTGTCGAAACTAAGAAACTGACATTTTAATTACTATTACCTGAACTCCAGAATTCACTTGGATTTCATCAGTGTTTACATTAATATTCTCTTTCTGGGCCAACATCTAATCCGAGATGCCACACTGCACTCAGTTGCCATGTCTCCTTAGTAAGCTCTGATCTGGGATAGTTTCTCATTCTTTCCTTTTTTATAAGATGGTAACAGTTTTAGGAAGCACTTATTCATGGCTAAATGATTATTCTTCTCACATATAAGAAAATATTTTACAGTTGTTAAATGGTTTTGTGATTATTACTGTGACAGATGAATATGTAGGAATTCATTTTACCAATTTTTCCAAAAAAAGTGAATGTACTTAAAATTATTAATCCAATCTATTTTACTCTTCTTGTTTTTATATTTATTTTAGCATTTTTAACTGGCATGATATGATATACAAAATTTAATAAGAGAAAACATTCCCTTTTAATATATTTTACTTCATATTATCAGCATTTGTTTCATTTCATGATTATTACTGACAATATTTTTAGTATAATGCATTAAATATGCCGTGAAACAATTTCTCAATACTCATGCATAGGGGTCAAATATAAGATAAATTTAAAAATAAAACTTAGAATTGTATAATATTGAGAAAAAAATAACATAACTTTTAAAATGAAACAAACATAAGGGTGCCTGGGTGGCTTAGTCAGTTAAGTGGCTGCCTTCAGATCAGGTCATGATCCCAGGGTCGTGGGATCGAGCCCCACATGAGGGGCTCCCTGTCCCGCTCACCCTGCTTAAGCTCTTCTCTGTCAAATAAATAAATAAAATATTTTAAAAAAATGAAATAAACATAATCTTTCATGGGATATTTTATAGCTTGGAATATTAGAGTTCAAAAAAGGAAACCAGTTGGGATGACTGGGTGGCTCAGTCAGTCAAGCTTCTGCCTTGGGCTCAGGTCGTGATCCCAGTGTCCTAGGATGGAGCCCTGCCTCGGACTCCTTGCTCAGTAGGGAGCCTACTTCTCCCTCGGCCTTTTGTTCCCCCTGCTTGTGCTCTCTCTCTCTCTCTCTCTGACAAATAAATTTAAAAAATCTTCAAAAAATAAAAAATAAATTAGAAAAAAGAAAGGAAACCAGTTGAAGATTTATTAGTTAAGGAGCCAGTAAAAAAAGATCTAGAAAAGTCGTTAGATAATACTGTTAAGACTGAACAACAGTTAAATAGACTATCAAGATGAAATACAGAATAAGAAAGTCAAAAGATCTTTGAAAATATTAACAGACTAGACAATTCATGATTGAAGGAAGAAAAGACACAAATAAATATTATGAGCAAAACAGGGTGAAATACAAATTAAGCATATATTTAAATCAGTGAGTACAATTTGGGTCAATAATTTTAAAATTTGATTAAATAAATAAATTTCAGAAAAATATAATTTATCAAAATTCGTTCAAAAAGACAAAAAGTTAAATGCTTTTCTGCAAAGAAAACATCAAGTTCAGATGGATTTATGTACGAATTCTATGAAATTATAATCAACAGATTGCTCCAATCTTCTACAAGTTGTTACAAAAAACAGAAAATGAGTATTTCTGAGATCATTCTATGAGGCCATTATAATCCTGATATAAAACCAGAAAAGGGCAATATGAGTAAAGAACAATATAAACCAATTTCAGTCATGATTACATTTGCAAAAATTCAAACGAAATCCCAACATTACATAAAAGGTTGGGTGTATCCACCAAAAATACAGAAATAAGCACTTGTAATTAAAAACCCATTCATGATAAAAGCTTTTGTAAACTAGAAAAGAAGGGACCTTCCTTAACCTGATGAAAGATATCTATAAAATTTGATAAAGAGTATAAGGAAACATGATCCTAATGCAGAAATATTTCAAGTTTTACCTTTATGTTTTAAAGACATTTATTTTAGAGAGAGACAGAGAGCAAGAGCATGAGTGGGAGGGGCAAAGGGAGAGGGAATCTCAAGCAGACACCATGCTGAGCATGGAGCCCGATTTGGGCTTGATCCCACGACCTTGAGATTATGACCTGAGCTGAAACCAAGAGTCCAATGCCCAACCAACTGTGCCACCCAGGCACCACAAAAGATTTACCTTTAAAATAAGGAACATACTAGGGGTGCCTGGGTGTCTCAGTAGGTTAAGCATCTGCCTTTGGCTCAGGTCACGATCCAAGGGTCCTGGGATCGAGCCAAACCTTGGGCTACCTGCTGAGTGGGGACTCTGCTTCTCCCTCTCCCTCTGCTCCTCCCCAACCCGGCTCTCTCTCAAATGAATAAATAAAATCTTAATAAAAAATAAGGACCACATTAGCAGATATACTTCAATTTGCATTATATGAGAAGCTCCATCAGCATAACAAAAAAGTAAACTAAATAAAAAAGAACTGAACAGAAGAAATATTATTTTCACTATATGGAGATAATATGAGTTATTCCTTAAAAACACTGAAGATTCTGCCAGTAATTTATTAAAATAATTGTATAATTTAATAAATGGCTGATATAAGTCCATCTACCAAAATCAAATGCATTTCTATACACTATTACGAATAGCAAAGCCTACTTTAAGGTAAAATGCATACTAGTAAAAAAACCATGAAGTGCCGGGGCGCCTGGGTGGCACAGCGGTTAAGCGCCTGCCTTTGGCTCAGGGCGTGATCCCGGCATTATGGGATCGAGCCCCACATCAGGCTCTTCCGCATGAGCCTGCTTCTTCCTCTCCCACTCCCCCTGCTTGTGTTCCCTCTCTCGCTGGCTGTCTCTATCTCTGTCGAATAAATAAATAAAATCTTTAAAAAAAAAAAAAAACATGAAGTGCCTAAAAGTAAATTTAACAAAAGTATGCAACATCTGTGTGATTAACAAGTTAAAAGTTTTGCTAAATGACATTAAAGAAGATCCAAATAAAAGAAGACAGGAAATTTATCATAATAAAGATATCAATTATCCCAAATTAATTTATATATTTACTCAGATTTCAATTACAATACCAACAGGGCTGTTTGAAGAACTTGACAAGATGATTAGAAAAAATTATACAATAAAGATCCAAGACTAGTCAACTTCTTCTTTTGAAGAAAAATATTGTAGAGAGGCATGCACTGCTTGATAGCGGGACATATTTTGAAGATGTAATAATGAAGCAGTGTGGGGCTGGCATAAGCAAAGACAAAATAATCAGTAGAATGTAAGAGCAATCGCAGAAACAGTCTAATCATAAATATTTTTGTTATATTAAGAAAGAGATATAGATCTGCTGGAACAAAATTGCAATTCGATTAATGGAAGTGTGAATAAGCAGTTATCTTTAAATAAGAAATCAATTCCAATTGGATTAAACACATAAATAAATGCCAGAAGAAAAATTATGGAAATCTTAATAGAAAATGTAGGTGAAAATATTTCTGTACTCAGGGTGTAGAAGAATATCCTAAAAAACTAAAAAATGTGTCAACTCTTGAAGAAACAATTGATGAGATTGATTATATTAAAATTAAGAATTTCTGGTCAGCAAAGAACAATCTAAAGAAATAAAAAAGGTAAGCCTGGGACTGGAAGAAGATATTTACAACACATAGAGCCAAAAGAACGTTATCTTCAAGAAAATATATGATTATTACAAACAATAAACAAAAGACAAAGATTTTTTCTTTTTTCTTTTTTTTTTTTTAAGATTTTATTTATTTATTCAACAGAGATAGAGACAGCCAGCGAGAGAGGGAACACAAGGAGGGGAGTGGGAGAGAAGAAGCAGGCTCATAGCGGAGGAGCCTGATGTGGGGCTCGATCCCATAACGCCGGGATCACGCCCTGAGCCAAAGGCAGACACTTAACCACTGTGCCACCCAGGCGCCCCGACAAAGATTTTTTTCTTAAAAAGCAAAAGACGTAACAGGAATTCCCCTGATGAAATACATATATTAGTAAATATATGTAGAGATGAATAACCTTATCAGTATTCATGAAAATACAAACCAAAGTCACAATAAGAAATAATTTTATATGCATTCGATTTGTAAAAACTGAAGTTTCTTAGAATATCCATTCTAGGAAAGACTATAGATCAACCAGATCTCTTCTATGTTTCCAATGGAGATGTAAAGCTATATAATCACTTTAGAAAAAAGTCTGGGGTAAAAAAGCAAGCCCAAGTAGATTATACACAACATATTTTTATTATAAAGGTCAAAAACTACTAAAACTGACATTTTCTTTAGGCACAGAAATATATAAAATCATTTTTAACAAGTGAGATTAATGAACATCATATTGAAGACAACACTTACTATGGTAGGGTGGCCAAAGGTAAGAACTGTGGAGGATCCCAAGGACAGATGGAAGTTATTATCAATTTTTGGTTTTCCATTTTGGGTGGGTTTGTAAGATTTAATTTAATTTTAGATGAATGAATAAATAACTGAATGAATAGGACCATGTATAACACTGAAGATGGTGTGTCCTAAGATCTATTTTTAAAATGTGTTACGGGAGGAAAAATAAATAAATAAATAAATAAATAAATAAATAAATAAATAAATAAAATGTGTTATGGGTATTGATAATGCAGTATCACAAAGTGTTTGAGTGTCAAAGCATATCCACATGAATTATAGATACCATGCAACAGCATGACAGGCAAAGAACACAAACAAAGCAAGAGCAAATTCAGCAATATCTGTCTCTGGAAGGGCTCCATTATGTCAAGCATGACTTCCCTGAAAATTCATTTTTCAACAGTGAGACACATTTTTGATTCAAGATAACAAATGTGTTTTACTATGAGTATGGTATGAGTTCATTCTTAGTTTTTACACTCCATTTTTTACAGAGACGGGCAACCTGTGTGACTATCTTCCTTCTTCAGGCAAAAGCATCCCATAAATCTATAAATTTTGTATTTATTTCCAATAAGCAATCTTGAAAAACCAGGTGTGTCCTACTCAAGAGATCTGGGATTAGAGTTTTTGTCGTTATCTTTCTGCTAGTAAATTCCATAAGCATGTTTATACGTAGGTTTAGTGGGGGTCAACATTACCTTCTTGAGAAAGGACATAGTTACAGACATACTGTTAACTTTTTTCTTCCCCGATAGAAATATATCCGTAGGACAGTCTGGGATAATAATTGGGATGGAGATGAGAGACAGTGGAGAGAGGAATCAGAAAGGCTTTACAGAAAAGATGATAAAATGGGGAGAAGTCACAGAGGTATGGAGGTTTATGACATGTGACAGAAATTATAATTCTTAACGATGCCTTGAGAAAATAGTCGGAAGTGAAAGAGAATTAGGTTCGCTACAGTTATGAATGCTCCCAAACCTTTGGTGGCTTCCATTACTCATTGTTGAGCAACATCACCAGTCAGCATGGAAACATGCCCATCTTGAGACAAAAGAAAAAAGTAAGCAAACTAGAGAAAACATGAAATAGGTGATGAACTTTGGTTTGAAAGTTGTATAATGCTGCTTCCATTTATACCTCATGGGCCAAGTAAGTCACATACTCCAACCTCACAATGGGGTATTAATATTCCTGCCATAGGCTACTATTATACCACACAGCAATGTGCAGGGATGCATAATCACTGTACAGCTGATAGGGGAGCAAAAGATTGGAAGCAATAATACAATCCCCCACTGGGGAAATGCTACAAAGTAAAGCTCGACAGAAATACAGCAGTACAGTCTTCAGTGCTATACCATATCGTTGACATTACAGCATTTGAATAGTATACGCAGGCAAGTTAAAAGAACTGTATTTGACTTTTAGAAATAGCCCTCTTGCAGCTGTGTACACGATGAATCGAAGGGGGGACATTCTAAAGACATAATGGTTAAAAAAACTATTGTATGAATCTAGGCTATAGTAATGGAGACTGATGGGGGAGTGCAGATATAAGATATATTAAGGAGGAGTGCCTATAATCTGTGAGGCTTAACCAATTAGTTGTAGGGAGTGAACAACAGAATGATTTGAAGACGACAACTATGAGATTTCTGCACCGTATGCCATGTTGGATACTGAAGCCAATAAGGTAGGAAATAGCTTTAGGTGGGAAAATATGACAATGAGACAGATATGATCCTGACCTTACGAAAAATGTTTGGATTGTAGATACATATTTTGGATTTAGGCATATAGGTAGATAATCAACTTATGTGACTGATAAGGTAGGTCTCTGCTTTTGTCCCTTTATAAACATCCCCTACACAAAGAGAACACAGAGTAACACCAATACTGAGAGATCAGGAGGATAAGAGAATCCCATAAAGGACGCTGAGGAAAGAAAACTACTGAACAGTAGCTTAAACTGGGCACAGTGATATCATGGGAAACAAAGAAGGAAAACTTTCAAGGATGCGGTGATAAGTCACAGGAAATACTGGAAAGAGGTTATACAAGATAAAAGACTAGTAAGTGTCCGATGGTAAATGTCCAATAGATGGGTCACCTTTTCCTGTTTAAGTGAAGTGAGAGAACAGAAACCAGAATACGGTACCTTGAGGAATATGGTTTGGTGGTAAGGAAGTAAAAGCACTCCAGACAAAGGGCAAGAGTAAAATAGGTCAAAAGCTATGGAGAGAGGTATTTTGTTGTTAAGTTAGGGAAGACTGCAGTTTATGTTATAGATTTGGTAAACTCATTAGAGAGGAAAAGGTTGAAAATACAAGAGAGGATGACACACTGGATAGAGACAAAGAAAGATGGGAGAGAATCAGATGAAGAATCCAGGTAAAAGAATTACCAGCCATTAAAAAATGAATTGACTTGGTTGCTCTATGCTATATTAAAAGTATATTATACCAGGGGTATTCAAACCTTTTCTGAAAAGAGCCAGATGGTAAAGCCTTTTGGCATTGGGGCCAAACAGTCTCTGTGGCAACCACTCAGCTCTGCCGTTGTAGAGAAAAGGCAGTCATGCACAATCCATAAATGAATGGGTGTGCATTTTTTATAGAAACAGATCATTGGCCATAGTTTACTGGTCCCTATATTATACTACTAAATCTCTCCAAGGAATTAGAAGGCAGACGGCTCTGGGGCCAAAGGATTTATAATAGAGTAAACAGAGCCCAGAGATCCTGACTTCAAAAACAAATTCCAAATACACTTTTTATCATAAATTCATGTGTATATTATGTTAAAATAACTGGTTAATTCAGGAAACTTTAATTTTCTGGGTTTATTTATAGATTATTAATTTATGGGTTATTTATAGGCCTATTTCTCAGTGAGGCAGCTTTCTTACTGACATAAGCTTGTTAGTTTCCTTTAGAATGAGTAATCAAGAAGTTAAAATCCTCCCCAACAATTACTAAGCACTCTATCTTCTCATAAAGAAATAAAAAGGTTTACTTGGTTATTATTTTTTTAATCTTAATGGACAATATCAGAACTCTGGCTGAACAACCATGACTTCTAATTAAATCACCAGGCTTGCTAATTTTGACTGCCAAAAAGCGTCACAGGAAGTATAAAGGCCATATCAGATATATGTGTGCTCACTGCCTCCCTCCAGTAGACCCTCCATACATGTTTTTCCTTTGATGTGGACCTGTCCTCCAATAAGATATAAAAGACCGATTTTCTTATCTTTCCACAGCTGGGACAAGGTTAATTTGAACACTGCTTATTGGCACCGTAAAGCCTTCAGCTTCGCTTGTGAGAGCTAGAAGACCTCTCAAGAATAGAGATCACACTTTTATACTCGTTGTTAAAGATACAAACCTATTCTGGACTCAGTCCAAAGGAAAAAATAATGTACCATGAAAAAGTATTCTCCCCAATATTTAAAAAATCCAAAAAGAATTTTACTTTCCAGTTTTCACATCAACTTGTCAAATGATTTCATTCAAACTGGGTGTGTATTAAGTGATTAAAAGCGAGTCTCTCTCCACTTAAGGGAGATTTCTGAATTCCTCTGTTCTGCTGAATAAATGCAGCCCATACTGATGTTTTTCACTTTGCATTTCTCTGTCAAGTCTGGGCATCCTCTAGACCACACTCCTGTGCACTTCAAATTAAATAATCTCCAACTACTTCCCTACATCTGATATTGTGATTACGTGATTCTATAACCAGTTTTGTTTGTTTCTTGTAGTGATAAGGAAAGTGATACTCAGAGACAGTCAACTAGTGCCATAGACTCTGAATGAAATTAAGGAGTACTTCCAACTTGGATTTACGTAGCAGAGTTCTATGAACTCAGATAATTGTTACTTATGCCAGCATATTAGCTCACTGCATTTTTCTGGTCTGTCACATATCTGGCACAATATAGATATAAAATTCACTTCCTGTTATAAACAAATGAGAGTCACAAAATCCCTCAAAGACGTCATGCATGTCTTCTCTGATCATCAGAATAGCAATTCTTTGAAAGAAGTGACATAAGATCACCCCCCAACCTCCCTCCATCAACCCTCAGTTTGTTCTATATCCTTAAGAGTTTCTTTTGGTTTGCTTCCCTCATATTCTATTAAAAATCTGCTTGTTACCCATACAATGGATTGTAAAACCTTCTAATGGGTTGCTATTTACAAATGAAAAACATTGATGTAATCCAATAATGATTCAATTCATACATTCCTTCCTTTGTGTGTATTTATCAGTTACTTGCTTTCTTACTTAAAACATCCTGGTATCATCTTACACGCTTTGGAAAATCGGGATGTCAGAGGCATCAAAGGACATTTACAAGTTTTCCCAACTCAAATGTACTTATTCTCTATCCTATTCCTGCAATACTTAGGAGGGTATGTGTTAATTTTATGAACTAATTTCAGTTGAGGAAAAAAATTTATATACTTAAAATATGTACTCCAAATGTTTCATTTAAAAGCTCTCTATCATACCATAACAAGTTTCTACATTGCTTTAACTCAATATTGAATATATACCACTCACTATACCAAAGTAAAAATTATAATATGTACCTCTCCTACCAAACTCTTAAATACATGTTCTCTGGATCCAGTGTTCCCCTCACCATCTCTGGCAGAGATCCTCCCCCTTCCCTCCCAAATCCTTCAAGGTGCCGGGTATTCCTGGCTTCCTGAAGTTCAGAATGATAAAGTTCTATTCCAATAGCATAAACAGTTCAAACTTAATAGAAATTGTCTCCATGTTCCAGAGATTTTTATTACTTACAATAAGGACTTAAATACATAGCTTATGGTGGTTCAACTTGTAATGATTTTTGACAGTGGTAAAACCAAACAGTATTATGAGGTAGGTGGTTAAATCTCAATCAGGGCATCCTCAAGCTATCTCAAATAAGTACACAGACTAAGTAAAAAACAAGTACATCCTATGTAAATGAAGTTGTAAGACAAGTCCTTTACCTACCTTCCAACCAGATGGCTGAGTCTTAAGCATCTTCTATATAGTAAGACTGGAAAAACCATGTGTTTAGGCAGAAACTTACTAGGTTCTTAGTAGTATGAGTTTCATGGGGTGGAGAAGGAGACAACAATAGATGGGATAGAGCTTGGGTACCTTACAAAAGAGGGATGCTCAAATCCATTCAATCCATGATCCCACCCTAAAGGACTCAGCAGGAACATATGTAATTGAGGCAAGTTTCATAACCAGATCCAATTTAGTAGGCCAGAAGAGACTGTGTAAATATCTGCATATATATTGTAAGCTTCTTTCCCACAGATATTTTTATCTCTGGAAGATGTCTATAGGAAAAAGATCTCTGGAAGGAGGGCAATAAGGGAGCCTGATACATACCTGATCAAGTCACTTATTTATTTATGTATTTGTTTTTTAGGGAGAGAGAAAGCACATGCATGAGAGCAGGGGGTGAGGGGTAAAGTGAGAGGGAGAGAATCTCTTTTTTTTTTTATATCGAAAGAGAGTGGGAGAGCACTCACGAGCAGGGGGAGGGGCAGAGAGAGAGAGAGAATCTCAAGCAGACTCCAGACTGAGTGCGCAGGCCAATGTGGGGCCAGATCTCACCACCCTCAGCCGAAATCAAGAGTTGGATGTTTAACTGACTAAGCCACCCAGGTGCCGCTCAACTTACTTTTTTTCTTTTCTTTTTTATTTTAAAGATTTTATTTATTTGACAGAGAGAGACAGCCAGCGAGAGAGGGAACACAAGCAGGGGGAGTGGGAGAGGAAGAAGCAGGCTCATAGCGGAGGAGCCTGATGTGGGGCTCGATCCCATAACGCCGGGATCACACCCTGAGCCAAAGGCAGACGCTTAACGACTGTGCCACCCAGGCGCCCCTCAACTTACTTTTTTATGTACTTTAAAAAATTCTATAGTAAGTGAATTTTGTCATTTTACAGATGCAACTTGAATAAATTTTTATGCTATACCTTTTACTAAGGCAGAAACGTTAATTTGCTTTAGGAGTTTGGGATTATATAATTAAATGAAGAGGTTTTCACTCCTGAAAAGAGATGTAGGAAATACTTTTTTAAGATCTGAGTGTAATAAAGAATCTGAAGGCTGAAGAACAGAGAGGACTGAAGAGGCTTTTCTGTTTCCCATATATTTAATGAATATTTGCAAAGGGCATTCTATAAGCAAAGTACTGTACCAACAATAACAGAACCTTTTGCTACCAAGTTAAAATTTGACATCAGTTGCAAAGTTAACTTTAGACAGGATAAAATTAGTATATGTTATTATAAGAAATAAGAACTTCGACCCCAAGTAAATGATATATTTTCTCCACATGTCTCTACGGAAGTGACATTCACTTCAAAGTATCCATATCATAGGTAATTTACTTATTACAATAAACAGCCACTACTCAAAAATACACTTCTAAAGCTTTCTTGATACTTTTAGGCATTTTAGCCTCTCTTTAAATACCCTCAATTGAAGAAAATCTTCACTCTTTGAAGATGCATTTCAGTGTTGGGATATAAAACCATAATTTGGTAAAAAAAAAAAAAGAAGAAGAAGGTGGGGGGACGATCAAACTGAATACAATATTTTGGTTAAAAACATTTCAAAGAAATCATTCTATGAGCCAGAAAATCATCATGTTGAAGAACCCAGTCACAAGACTTAAAATTCTTCCAAAATTCCTATATAAGATTGATAGGACATGATCTCACTAAACAAATTTTGATGAACTGTCATTGATATCAAACGAAAACAAGTTCATATTAACTTATATATAGTCATTGGTTCAGACACAATTGAATAATTTAAGACTTGGACATCACAGGCAAGGCTTCATTATTTTCATGTCATTCTAAAAACATGATGTTACGGAAGCTATTTTCTCCCCAAATTCATGAATGTTGTCTAACGTCACTTAAAATGAGTAGAACTCATATCAAGTGTTGAATATCTGCTGTTTCTGTGCATTCCTCTATATGTGCTCTTTGCTCCATAGAAATTTTCATAATGGTCCTGACTTCTTTCATGGTGAGATTCAACTGCTTCTTTACCTGATTGTAACTCCATGGCCATCTCTATTCACAATTACCTTAAGGAATACGCTAAAATGTCTCACCAGGACTGTCTCTTCTGCTGCCTTTAAACTTGGGACATTAAATCTGCTTACTCAGAAACCTCAAAATATAGAGAAAATTTAATCTAGCAATTCTATTTTGACAACATATTCTAAGGAATTAACCTCAAATGTAGACCGTTTTTTACCACACAGGTGTTCAATACAATGTTTAAAATGAGTCTCATTTTGTTGTAAGTTTCGGAAACTCAACTAAACCTAACGTTAGGAATGAGGAGATTTTTAGTTCATTAATCCAAAGAAGGATTGAAAAACCAAGCTGTGGAAAGAACATGGCAGCAACTTTGCTCGGGAGCAAGTGCAGCAAGAATTAAAATGCTGTATCTTAAGTCTATTTTTCTATGAATATATATTTGTCTTTCTCGACAAATCAGCCCTTTCCAAACGACCTTATTTGCAGCTGCCAAAAGCTGACAAAACTTTTAACTGTCAGCAATAACAAAAAGCATGTTTACTGGTTTATAATTTCAAAAGCTCTGTAAAAGGAAATAATTAGCAAAGCTTGCGGTGAGGTGTTAACACTTGGAGCTTTCAACTATGGTCTAGATGATAATGCCATGCAAGAATGTAACAGCACCTTTGGTAAGAACATAGGTAGTATGGGGGGGGACTGAATCCCAGAAAAAGAGGAAAGATACTGGACAAGACGATCATAGGTACCCGGTAAAAGTGTAAATATTACAAACACCTCTGATGGCCAAAAATCTTTGATTTGTTAAATAAATTAGGATACATATATTCAATGGAATCTCTAAAATCATTAAAAGTAATTAAAAATTTTTTTTAACGAACTAGATAAAATACTTCAGAAACAAGTATTTTTTAAAGTTTTACTATATAGGATCAAGAAACCTATAAGGAATTATCTTAATCATAGGAAAAATTGCAAAACCATGTAAAATACAGATATTGACTACTGGTGATCTTTTTTTAAATTTTATGCATATTTCTACTTTCCGACTTTCCAAAACCACCTAAGACTTGTTACTTCTGGGAAGCAGAACAAAAACATAAAATGTGACAAATAAACATTCTTACGTTTGACATTATCCATCTCTATAAGTTTCTTTTAGACCAGTAAATTCACACTTTGAGATTTAACTTCACATGCAATTTGATAAAAATTGTTACACAAAATAATGGTCATTCATTTTTTTAAACTTGTCAGGGAACAATATGCATTTCTAGTTATCACAACTGACAGCACAGCATGAAGCGAATGACTTAAAACACTGCTGTTGCATGATGGAATCTGTCAAAATAAGTACCTGCAATAAGTAAACACATTCATCCTTTTGCCACAAGTCTCAAATTCAATTCCATAATATTGGGTTACTCAACCTTTGTGTCTTACTACTTGTGTTTAATTTTCTGTTAAGAATGACATGTTCTGATATATATTTCTAAGTTACCTATATTTAACTTTTTTAATAACGAGAATTACTTATAATAAAAAGCATAATCATGAAATGACAACTACATGTCAGTAGGAGAAAAAGAATAAATGAATGAAGAGTGGGTTTTTCATTATACAATATGGTTTATAATAGGATTCCATTAAGTCATCACCTCCAAAACATTTGAAAATGATGTTATTCAGGAAAAATACACATAATATAAAGACATCAACTTTACAAAATGAGGTCCACCAAGGAACAGAAAGTAAGACATCAAGAATTATAGTGTCATTGCCCTGTAAGTGAGTAGTCATAATATGCCTGGTATGTTCTTACTTAGATCTCATCAATGGAAGCAAGATGGGAGAAGAGAGAAATTGGAAACTTATTGTCAGTGCCAAAACTGTGCTATAACCAATTTCTCATTTAAACCTCACAAGAGTTACATGAAATACATACTACTGTACTGATTTTACAGATAAAAAAACAAAGACTCAGGAAAGTGGAGTAATTTTTCCAAGTTTAATAATCTAAAAAATGGCAGATCTGGGATTCATACCTAGAAACTTCTAATTGACCACCCATAAGATTTCCACTGAATCCACTCTGGATATGTGGAAACCAAAGATCAGGTGTGAATAAAACAACTTAAAAATTAAGAACAGTAATAATACACTACTATATTTATAACATTGCTTCAGAGTTCACAAGGATTTATGAATCTTCATCTCTTTCACATTTGTTCCATTTGCTTGGATATAGTATACAACAGAGGCTTCATCCCACCTTAAAACTAAGCAGTCCATATGAGACGTCTGATTTTCCGTCTGTTAAATCTGGCCCATGCAAAGCCACTCCACACTCAGTAACGGCACCACCTATTTACCAAGTTATCCAAGCCAAAAAGCTGTGTGTAATCTTTGATCATCACAATTACTTAACCATCAATTCCTCAGAAATTAATTCCTGAAAAGTTATAATGTATCCACCACCAAAATGCCTCTCAAATCTGTCCTTTTATTTCCATGTCCACTGCCATAACATTAATACAAGGTACTAATCATCATCACTTTCCAGGACTATTGCAAAAACCTCCTTAGGGTGTATACCATTTCTAATCTTAACCCTCCAATCTATTCCTGCCACAGCACACAGAGAATGTTTTAAAAATATTAGTAATTCTAATATATTTACTTTGAGGAAATCCTTTTTAAAAAAATAAGAGAATATAACTGTGATGATATAGCAATATAAAAATGCTGATTTTCCTCCTATTTATATATGAACAATCCAATTGTAATAAAAGACTACCAATAATTTATTAGAAAGCCGATCTTAAATTTTTTTGAAATGAGAAATTTTTATGAAATGAGAAAAGTCTACAAATAAGAAAAAATATTTTAAAAATACCTAAAAGTAGGGTGGAATTTTTGCCTTGATAGATATTAAGTTAAAAACCCTAAGTAACTGGGGCACTTGGGTAGCTCTGTCAGTTAAGCGTCTGACCCTTGGTTTTGGCTCAGGTCGTGATCTCATGGGTCCTAGGACTGAGTCCCACATTGGGCTCTGCAGTCAACAAGGAGTCTGCTTGAAGATTCTCTCCCTCTGGCCCTCCCCTGACTTCTGTGCTCACTCTCTCTCTAAAATAAATAAATAAATGAATGAATGAATAAATAAATAAATAAATAAATCTTTATTTATCAATTTAACAGTATTCACAAATCAATCAATGTGATACACCACATTAATAAAAAAATAAAAATCATATGATCAATCCTCTCAATAGAAGCAGAAAAACTATTTGACAAAGCACAGCATCCATCCTTGATAAAAACCCTCAATAAAGTAGGGATAGAGGGAACATACCTCAACATCATAAAGGCATATACAAAAGACCCACAGCTAATATCATCCTTAATGGGGAAAAACTTAGAGCTTTTCCTTTACCGTAAGGAACAAGACAGGGATGCCCACTCTCACAACTGCTATTCAACATAGTACTGGAAGTCTTAGCCTCAGCAATCAGACAACAAAAGGAAATAAAAGGCATCCAAAGTGGTAAGGAAGAAGTCAAACTTTCACTATTCACAGACACATGATACTCTAGGTAGAAAACCTGAAAAACTCCACCAATAAATTGCTAGAACTGAAACACGAGTTCAGAAAAGTCACAAAATCAATATACAGAAATTTTACACCAACAATGAAATAGCAAAAAGAGAAATTTAATCAATCCCATTTACAATTGTACCAAAAATCATAAGACACGTAGGAATAAAACTAACAAAAGAGGTAAAAGATATGTACTCTGAAAACTATAGAACACTTATGAAAGAAATTGAAGAGGACACAAAGAAATGGAAAGACATTCCATACTCATGAATTAGAAGCATTGTTAAAATGTCTATACTGCCCAAAGCAATCTACACATTTAATGCAATCCCAATCAAGATATCACCAGCATTTTTCACAGAACTAGAACCACTCCTAAAATTTGTATAGAACCACAAAAGACCCCAAATACCTAAAGAATCTTCAAAAAGAAAAGCAAAGCTGGAGGCATCACAATTTGAGACCTCAAGCTATATGACAAAACTGTAGTTATCAACACAGTATGATTCTGGGACAAAAACTAACACATTGTTGGGGCACCTGAGTGGCTCATTCAGTTAACCATCTGCCTTTGGCTCAAGATATGGTTCAAGGGTCCTGGGATCAAGCCCCATGTTGGGCTTCCTGCTCAGTGCTGAGTCAGCTATTCTCTCTCCCTCTTGCTTGCTGTACCTCTCAAGGAAATGGATAAAACCTTCAAAAAAAAAAAAAGACACATTGATGAATGGAACAGAATAGAGAACTCAGAAATGGACCCTCAACTGTATGGTTGACTAATCTTCGACAAAGCAGAAAACAATATCTAATGGAAAAAAGACAGTCTCTTCAAGATATGGTGATGGGAAAATGACAACATGAAAAACAATGAAACTGGATGACTTTTTTTTTTTAAGATTTTATTTATTTATCTGACAGAGAGAGACAGCGAGAGAGGGAACACAAGCAAGGGGAGTGTGAGAGGGAGAAGCAGGCTTCCCACCGAGCACGGAGCCTGATGTGGGGCTCGATCCCGAGGACCCTGGGATCATGTCCTGAGCCAAAGGCAGAGGCTTAACAGCTGAGCCACCCAGGTGCCCCAAAACTGGATGACTTTCCTACAACATTAACAAAAATAAATTCAAAATGGATGAAAGACCTAAATGTGAACAGGAAAACCATTAATATCCTAGAGGAGAATACGGACAGAACCTCTTTGACCTTGGCTGTAGAAACTCATGTCACCAGAGGCAAGGAAAACAAAAGCAAAATTTAACTATTAGGACCTTCATCAAGATAAAAAAAACTTCTGCACAGCAAAGGAAACAATAAGAAAACTAAAAGGTTACCTTTGGTAATGGGAGAAGATATTTGCAAGTGACATATCTGATAAATGGTTAGCATCCAAAAAAACTAACCAAACTCAACACCCAAAAACCAAATGATCCAGTTCAGAAATGGGCAGAAGACATGAATAGACATTTTACCAAAGAAGACATTCAGTTGGCTAACAGACTCATGAAAAGATACTCAACATCATAAGGGAAATACACATCAAAACTTCGATGAGATATCACCTCACACTGGTCAGAATGGTGAAATTAACAACACAAAAAACAACAGATGTCCATGAGGATTCAGAGAAACGACAACCCTCTAACACTGTGGGTGGGAATGCAAACAGGTGCAGCCACTCTGAAAAACAGTATGGAGGTTCCTAAAAAGTTAAAACTAGAACTACCCTATGATCCAGCAATTACACTACTAGGTATTTACCCAACAGATACAAAAATGATGATTTGAAGGGACACATGCACCTTGATGTTTATAGCAGCATTATCAACAGTAGCCAAATTATGGAAAGAACCCAAATGTCCATCGACTGATGAAAGGATAAAGAAATTGTATGTATACAATGAAATATTACTCAGCTATCAAAAAGAATGATATCTTGCCATTTGCAACCAAAAGACAAATACTATATGATTTCACTCATATGGGGAATTTAAGATACAAAACAAATGAACATGGAGAAAAACAAGGGAGGCAAAGCATAAAACAGACTCTTAACTATAGAGAACAAAGGGGGGGTTGCTGGAGGGGAGGTAGGTGGGGTGATGGGTTAAATAGGTGATGGGTATTACGGAGGGCACTTACTGTGATCAGCACTGGCTGTCATATGCAAAGGAAGAATCACTAAATTCTACTGCTGAAACTGCTATTGCAGTGTATGTTAACTAACTGGAATTTAAATAAAAACCTGACAGAAAAAGCCAATGTAACAAAAACAATTTATATTAGGTACTGACAGAACAACAGAACAGAGGTGGTATAACAAATCTGTGAAAATACAAATTATTTAGTAAATGTCTTGGTAAAAGTGCTTTACTCTATGGAGAAGAATAAAAGTTTAACTCTATCCCACTAATTTCTTTAAAAAGCTGTAAATGGATGAACTAACTACAAAAGAAAAGGATACAATTATAATAATAAACAAAATTATACGAGACTATTTCTGTGATCTCGACAATGGAAAAAAGCTTCTTAAACACGGTTTTAAAAAAAAACATAAAACAACAGAAAAAAGAGGAATGTGACTACCATCTCATACAAAATTTCAGTTTAGAGAAAGTAAAGTTAACATCATTCAAAAATTCAAAAAACAGGGGGAGCCTGACTGGCACAGTCAGTTAAGCGTCCGACTCTTGATTTTGGCTCAGGTCCTGATGTCAGGGTCAAGAGATTACGGCCCACGTCAGGCTGTGCACTCAGCTCGAGTTTGCTTAAGTTTCTCTCTCCCTGTTCCTCTATCCCTCACCCCTGCTCTCTCTCTCTCTAAAATAAATAAATTATTAAAAAAGAAAAGAAAAAAGTTAACAGGTAACAGATTAGTAGAAGACATATACAAGATTTAAAACAAAGAGGGAGGGGCAGCAGAGTGGCTCAGTCATTTACGTGTCTGACTCTTGGTATCCGCTCGGGTCATGATCTCAGGATTGTGAGATTGAGCCTCCCATTGGGCTCTGCGCTTAGCTCAGAGTCTGTTTGTCCCTCACCCTCTGCCTCTCTCCCTGCTCACTCTCTCAAATAAATAAATAAAAATCTTATTTTTTTTTGAAAGGGATTTATATCTAGAATATGTAATTGCTACAAAAAATACAAAGGCACAATATCCAATTAAAAAGAGTTGAGAGATATGAATAATTTTCAGAATGAGAAAACAAATACCTCATACATTACAAAATACATAACCTTTCTAATAAAGCCATGCATATTGAAAAAGTGATACTTCTTTATATCCATCAGATTGACTAATTCAGAAAGTGATACAATATTAAAAGCTGGTGAGTATGTAAGAACTCTGATGTCATGCTCATCTATACTAATAAAATCATTCTGGATTTATTTAATGAAATTAGCTATGTGTCTGTCCTATAACACAGGGATCTGAAAGAAAATCAAGTAAAGGTCCAAAGGGCAACATGTAAGGGGGGTAATTCACAGTGTTAATTGGGAGCAGTTTCTTGGAAGGAACTTTAGTAGCCCAAACTGGAAAAAATGGATATATAGAATGTAAAAGGAATGTAATGAAATACTAAAAAGCAACCAAAAGTGAAAAGGATGGACTATATAATCAAAGCATAATAGTACTTTCATAAAATTAAAACACACGCATGAACCAATACTGTATAGGGGCGCCTAAGTGGCTCAGTAGGTTGGTTAAGTGTTCAACTCTTGATTTTGGCTCAGGTCATGATCTCAGGGTCGAGAGACTGATTCCTGCATGGGGCTCCACATTGAGTGTGGAATCTCCTTAAGATTCTTTCTCTCCCTCTACCCCTTCCCACCACACATCCTCTCTCTCTAAAAAAAGAAAAGAAAAAAACCACAATATTGTATAATTTTAAAGATACACATATACAACCCCCCAAAATGATAAGAAAGCTGGGCTGGAAACACTTAATTTGAATACACCACAGTAGAATCAATGATGGAGGGAAGAAAAGGGGCATTCTTATGCAGAACGAAGGGGGAAATAAAAAGTGAAATATAAGAAAACATCAGTCTACCACAAATATCAACGCTGATGCTGTCATAGGAAGTGAGCAATATACGTAACCGAATTTTACATACCACAAACCTAAAAAATAAAAAAAAAAAAACATGTTATTAACTTGCATTAAAGTACCTCTTTAATGAATGCTTGTTGAGGGAACTAAAATGGCCAAAGCAAAAAATAAAATTGCCAGGAAGAATGTAGATCAAAATATGTAACCAATTATTTTGATAATAGAAATAAGTGGCATTTGTATGTCATATTTATTCCTTATAAATATTCATGTTGATGTGGTTATCTGTTTTGTTAAAAATGAAAGTATGTATTTACAATAAGTAAAAATAAAACTATTTCCATTTTTGCATACCACAAAACAAAGATTCAATGACATATGCCACGCACATGCGATCTTTAGCCTTGATATAATTTTAAACTAAAACTTAAGTTAGATAAGGCCTAAGGAAAATGGCAAGAAAGAACATTAATAGATTTTTAAACATTGGCACCCTTCCTTTCAGGCTTTATTTTAACAACAGAATTAGAAATAATTCTTGTGGGGCAGAGAGAGAATCTTCAAGCAGACTCACTGCTGAGCCCAGAGCCTGTCGTGGGGCTTGACCCCATGACCCATGAGATCACAACATGAGACTAAGAGCCTGACACTCAGCCAACTGAGCCACCCAGGTGTCCCACAATGTACACATTAAATTTCTTACCATTTTGTCAATTTTACCACAATAAAGATGAAAAAATATATGCAATATATGCTTTTGAAACTGACCTACATCTTAAATATGAGCTCTTAAATATAAGTTGGGTTCTGTCTCTGTTCTATTACATTTTCTTCAACAAATCATTATTATAATAAACAAATGGATCACAAACACACTGACCTAATACTTAATTTTATCCTGTGACACTTGCAGTTTTACACAAAATAAGCAAGGGGCATTATCTGCATGTAAACTTCGGAAACAAACAAACAAAAAAACCCACAATGACCTGTTCAGACATTTAGATCACACACTGCAAATATTTTAAAGTAAGGGGAGTAAATACCATACAAGATACCAATAAAATCCTTGGAGAAATAAAATAGTTTATAAATGTCCAAGACGCAACCTACCACCTTTTCTATTGCAATGTCAAAGGCTACAATCAATCAGTAAGTACACAAATATACCTCATACAGGACCAGCATGGTTCTCTTTACTCACATGAAACTCTAGTTGAAATATATTTAGAACATATTACATGTGACTACATCAAACTAAAGTCTCCTGCACAGCCAAGGAAACTATCAAGAAAATGAAAAGGCAACTTACAGAATGGGAGCAAATACTTCAAAATCATATATCTGAAAAGGGATTAATATCCAAAATAGATAAAGAAGTCACACAAATCAACAATAACAACAAAAGCCCAATTAAAAATAGGGAGGAGAAATGAATACACATTTTCTCAAAGAAGACATACAAACGGCACCCAGGAACATGAAAAGGTGTTCAACATTACTAATCATCAGAGAAATGCAAATCAAACCACAATGAGATATCACTACACACCTAGGAAAATGGTTATCATCAAAATGACAAGAGACAAAAAGTGTTGGGAGGATGTGGAGGAAGGCAATCCCTTGGGCACTGCTGCTGAGAATGTATATTGGTACATCCACCATGGAAAACGTATGCAGATTGCTCAGCAAATTAAAGCCACTACCGAATGATCCAGACATCTCACTTATATGCCTATATCCAAAGGAAAAGTGAATAGGCTATCGAGGAGATAGTAGGACTCCCATGTTTACTGCAGGATTATTCACAATAGCCAAGATATTGAAACAACTCAGATGTTTCTCAAAGGATGAATGGATAAAGGAAATATGGTATGTGTTCATATAATAGAATATTATTCAGTCATTAAAACGAAGGAAATCTTGTCATTTGCAACAACGTGGATGAATGTGGAGGACATTACGATAAGGGAAATAAGCCAGACAAAGACAAATACTGCATGGTTATCACTTATATATGGAATCTTTTTAAAAGGACTCAAACTTATAGAAACAGAAAGTAGAAAGGTGATTGCCAGGGTCTTGGTGGTGAGGGAAATAAGGAAAGGTTGGGAAAAGGATACAAAATTTCGGCTATAACATGAATTAGGTCTGAGGATCTAATGTATAACAAGGAGACCATAGCTAATACCACTGTACTGTATAATGGAAATTTGCTAAAATAGAATTGCAATGTTCTCACCAATAAGAAACAGATAAATATGTGAGATGATGTATATATTCATTGACTAGGTGGAAGGAATCTTTTCACAATATATATGTACATCAAATCATCAGGATGTACCTTTTATTTTTTTAAAGATATTTATTTATTTATTTATTTATTTATTTATTTATTTATTTGAGAGAGAGTGGGGAAGGGGCAGAGAGAGGGAACCCTCAAGCAGACTCACTGCTGAGCCCAGAGTCTGTCATGGGGCTTGACCCTATGACCCATGAGATCATGACCAAAGCCTAAACCAAGAGCCTGAAGCTAAACCAACTGAGCCACCCAGGTGTCCCACAATGTACACTTTAAATTTCCTAACATTTTGTCAAATTTACCACCATAAAGATGAAAAAATATACGCAAAACAAATAAGAAAAAGAGATTCAAGTTTATTCATAACCACTAATTAGGAATTTCTAAATATGGGGACATGGGCTGATATGATACTTAATCTGTACTAAATATCTATTCAAAAAGAATTATTTGTAGAAAAATAGTATACTTGAAATTGTCAATGGAAATGTAAATTGGTAACACCACTGTGGAAAGGAGTATGAATGTTCCTCAAAAAATTAAAAAAATATAATACCCTGATTCAAAACTTCAACTATTTCTGCCCAGAGAAAATGAAAACAATAACTCCAAAAGATATATGCCCCCCCTGTGTTTATTGCAGCATTATTTACAATAGTCAAGATATGGAAGCAAACTAAGTGTCCATCAATAGATGAATGTATAAAGAAAATGTGGTGGATAGATAGAATGGAATATTATACAGCCATAAAAAGTATGAGATACTGCCACTTGAAACAACATGACTGGACCTAGTGGGTATTACGCTAAATGAAATAAGTCAGACTGACAAATACCATACGATCCAATCATAAACTGAATCTAATACAATGAATAAACCAAAAGCTGAATCATACCCATAAATCCAGAGAACAATTCATGGTTGCCAGATGGAAGGGATGGGGGGTGGGGCAAAATGGGTGAAGGGGAGTGGGAGATATAGATTTCCAGTTATGGAATGAATAAGTCATGAGAATAAAAGGCACAGAATAAGGAATAGTTAATGATATTGTAATAGCAATGTAACAGGATAGATGGTAGGTGCATTTGTGGTGAACAGAGCATAAGACATAATTTTGTCAAATCACTTGTACACATGAGTTGTACACGTGAAACTAGGTAATATCATGTGTCAACTATACTCAAATAAAAAACTTCAAAAAAAAGAGGAAAAAAATTCTTGGAAGATGAGAAAGGATATTCTTTTAAATGCCACAGTACTCACCCTATTACAGCAAAAATAACATAAAAAGTATTCTATATTTTAACTACTACAACTAGTTCCAGCAGCAGTTTTCCTCTACCAAATTTTCTGAATAGTGAATGAAAAAGAAAATTTTATGCTTTTCTGCAAACTGATAAAGAAAAACAAAAAGAAACCATCCCTTTGCAAGGGGCAGTATGTTACGTTCCATGACAGGATTTAATGAAGGGCTAAATTAAAGAGGACTATATCGAATACAATAACCCACCACCCTTATCCACAGAGTATATGTTCCAAGAACCCCAGGACGCCTGAAATTGTGAATAATACCAAAACGTAAACATACGATGGTTTTTCCTACACGTGCAGATCTAGGACAGTTTAATTTATAGATTCGGCACAGTAAGTAATTAACAAAACTGATAAAACAGAACAATATAACAACATACTGTAATAAAAGTGCTGTGAATTTTATCTCTCTCTCTCTAAATATCTTATTGTACTGTAATTAACCTTCTTTTTGAGAAGGTGTGAGACGATGAGATGCCTATGAGATGAGATGATGCGAGCTGAATGACTGAGAGGTAGAGCTGATTACTACGGACAGCTAAAGATTCATCAGAAGGAGGATCATCCGCTTCCAGACCGAGGCTGGCCTGGGGCAGGTGAAATGGCACAAAGCGAAAACATAACTGCAGATAAGGGGGGACCACCGTAACTTAAATCCTAAACTTCAATCATGATCAAGGTCATGACAAAATTCAAGGCGATGGCATTCTGCCCATTTCCAAAAACAACTGAAAATGTTCCGCAGCTCCATATCCTGAAGAAGGTGGTGACATTTGGAATTTGGCATTTCTTCAATAAAAACCCTTAAAATTTTTAAATGGTATCTAAAATATTCAATATGTATAATTTGGCTCTTCCCTTTAAATCATTATTCTACATTTGCTCGCTTCGAGAGGATCGGAAAATCTGGTTCATTCAGCTCAGAATATAAGAAAATAAATAAAGATTATGGGATAAAATGAGAAATGGAAAATATTTCACTTAAATGTTTTGGAATGGGATCTTAAGGCAAATGAAATAGAAGTAATCAACATACATATTTAAATTCAATGGCCAAAAGAGTTAAGCCATATCTGTTCAACAACAAAGAAATCATTAAACAATGCCTCCTCTCCCAGCAAGAAATCCCACAGCACTGAATACACTTCTTTTTTTTTTTAAAGATTTTATTTATTTGACAGAGAGAGAGACAGCCAGCGAGAGAGGGAACAGGAGCAGAGGGAGCGGGAGAGGAAGAAGCGGGCTCCCAGCAGAGCAGAGAGCCCAATGCGGGGCTCAAGCCCAGGTCTCTAGGATCACGCCCTGAGCCGAAGGCAGACGCTTAACGACTGAGCCACCCAGGCGCCCCGAATACACTTCTTCAAAACTTAATTTTTAATATGGGCAAATGAGTAGATAAATAAATGCATCGAGCTATTAAGCCAGTTTATCTACAGTTACAAAAGTAAGTTTGTTGGTTCGTTAACAATTTGGTTTATATGAAACCAAACAACTAACATGAATAATTCTTTAGCTATCAGTCCAAAACATATCTTGAACAATAAATTATTTTTCAATGTTTTGATTATAATATTTGACTCCTTTGATACTCCTTAGATGCAGTCTTCTAGTAAATCTGTATCACTAAATTAGTGATCTTTGAACTAAAGTATACACAAGCCTGGTGCTACCCAGCTATTTTCCAAGACACATAAGAAAAGGGATTTTATTTTTAAGGATTCAATCTCTAGATACTCAATTCCCATACACTCTCTTCCCTAAAACTGAAATACCTGAGAACATGCCTATAGTTATCTTCCACACATATTTCAAAGGCATATTTCTAATTTACTTCTAATCTTTTTATATTGTGTGGGATTTAAAGATCTCCAGGCAGACAAAGTAACAATTATAAATGTTGCTTGTAAAGCCACTTTTAATAAAGACACTGTAAAAACACAATAAGTCTTACACACCTGTTTGGGATCAAAATTGAATATATTAAGGAGTGGGACAGTGCAAAAATGATAACTTTTGCTTAATGGCTTCTCCTTTACAACTCACCGAGAATTTTCAAACAATGTACTGCTTGTACAGTGGAGTCCCAGAAAAACAAATTAAACAGATACTTACTAAGAAACGTTAAAGGCTGCAGTTTCCTATTTATGTCCAGGTAATACACACATGCAAAGCTGTATTCACTACGTATTTTATCATTAAAATATTTCAGATTTATAAAGCCATCATAGAAAATACCAATCTGCTATAAAGAATGCTCAGCCAGCATCTTCAACATTCTCAGTATTAAGAAAGTTGCAAGACTTCAAGGAGGGAGAGTTTTCACATTAATCTTGACAGAACAATGTTACATCTTTAGCAAAAGGACTATAACAGGAAAAATATGTACCATTTTATATTTTAAACACTTATTAAGACCAAGGAGAAATGATCTCAGTTTGATGAACAATTACTGAATACAGCAAATCTGTATCTTTTTTTTAACTTGGGAACCAGTCTCCTGCTTATAGCTATTACTAACTGAATATTTTCCCTCTTTATTCATTCTTATCATGTACTTAATTATATTTAAATTAGGAAAATTTAATTATGAATTCTCCACAAATTAAAAATACTGATAACAATCAATATTACAATTTTTGTAAGCTCCACACTTATTACTGGCCAAAAATATCATAAACACATAGACACAGGAGCTGATGTAATGAAATTCCCTATCATTTCATTAACAGATGCATTTTCAATAGTTTACAATGTTTCATAATTAATAAGTTTTAATACATTTAAGTTGATTGAGAAACAATAAAAATTATGACTGTGATGATAACTCACTCTAAACGATTGAGCACTTAGACTACAATACAATGCTCAGGGGAGTTTTAAAGATTTATGTATTTATTTTAGAGACAGAGAGCATGCATGAGAAAGAGAGAGAGAGCACGCAAGGGGCGAGGGAGGCGCAGACAGAGAGGGAGAGAGAGTCTCAAGCAGACTCTGTGCTGAGTGCAGAGCCCAACAGGGGGCTCAATCTCACGACCCTGAGATCATGACCTAAGCCTAAACCAAGAGTCAGATGCTTAACTGACTGTTCTACCCAGGCGCCCCTACTCATGGAAGTTTTTAAAAATATTGTATATATCCTGATTTTTGGCAGGGAATGATGAAATGACCAATACATGATTTTTTTTTTAATTTAAAAATCTTATTTTTTTAGAGCAGTTTTAGATTCACAGCAAAATTGACATAAAGGTACCAAGACTTCCTATATACCCAAGTCTCAACACATAACCTCTCCATTATGAACATGCCTCATCACAGACGTGCATTCGTTATAACTGATGAGACTACAATAACACATCATAATTATACAAAGTTCATAGTTCACATTATTGTTCAGTCTTTGATTTGAACAAATACATATGGCTCTCTGTAATTACGGTATCCTATATTTCCACTGCCCTAAAACCCTCCATGCTCCACCTATTCATTACACCCTGTCCACTGTGACGTCCAATCCCTGGCAACCACTGATCTTTTTATTTTCTCCAGAGTTTTGCCTTTTCAGGAATGTCTCATCAATAGAATCATATAGTATGTAGCTTTCTCAGATTGTCATTCACTTGGTAATATGCATTTCAGTTTCTTCCATACCTTTTCATTTCCTTTGGTGCTGAATGCTATTCCATTGTCTGGATGTACCACCTATTACTAATCCGTTCAACTACTGAGGACCATCTTGGTTGCTTTTATTTTTTGGGAATTAGAAAGTACACTATTTTATGTGAACATAAGTTTTCTAATTGATTCAGGTATACACCAAGGAGTGTAAGTGCTAGATCACATGGTAAAAATATCCTGAGTTTTGTAAGAAAATTCTAAGCTTCCTTTCCCAAAGTGGCTACAACATTTTGCATTCTCACTAGCAGTGTGCAAGAGTTCCTGTTGTTCCACATGCTCGTCAGCATTTGGTCTTGTCTGAGTTCTTGATTTTAGCCATTCTAATAGGTATGTGGTAATATCTCAATGCTGTCTTAATTTTATTTCCCCAATCACATACAATGTGGACAATCTTTTCAGATGCTTCTTGGCCCTCTGTATATCTATTTTGGTGTGGTATCTTCAAAGTCTTCGGCCCATTTTTTTTAACTGGGCTGTCTTCTTAATATTGAATTTTAAGAATTATGTGTATATTTTGGAGACCAGTCCTTTATCAGATGTGTCTTTTAAAAATATTTATCAAACTCTGTGGCTTGTCTTCTCATCCTCTTGATATTGTCTTTCACAGAGCATACGTTTTGAATTTTAATGAAGCCCCTATCAATTACTTCTTCCATGGATCGTGGTTTGGTGTTGTATCTAAAGAGCCATCACCATACTCAAGGTCACCTAGGTGTTCTCCAGTGTTATCTTCCAGCAGTTTTGTAATTTTCCACTGTAAATTTATGTCTATGACCCATTTTGAGTTAATTTTTGTAAAGGATGTAAGGTCTGTGTCTAGATTCTTTTATTTATTTTTTTTAATGCAGAGGTTCACTTGTTCCAGACCCATTTGTTGAAAAACAAAAAAAAAAAAAAAAAATTTTTTTTTCATGCAAGCATATAAATTAGGATAAAAATCTTTTGAATAGTTGAATGGAAATGAAGGTTCAAGGAGAAATATCCTACACATAAAGGAATTTTGTAAGAAAGCTTTCCTTCTTTTTTAAATGGATAATAGCAGTTATCAAATTTCTATGACATTTAGATTTAATAAATGTATTTCTTTCTTTATTTAAAGATGTCTTGGGGCACCTGGGTGGCTCAGTCGTTAAGCATCTGCCTTCGGCTCAGGGCGTGATCCCTCCATCCTGGGATCGAGCCCCACATCAGGCTCCTACGCTATGAGCCTGCTTCTTCCTCTCCCACTCCCCCTGCTTGTGTTCCCTCTCTTGCTGGCTGTCTCTATCTCTGTCAAATAAATAAAAAAAATCTTAAAAAAAATAAAGATGTCTTTATTTATTTTAGAGAGACAGCAAGCACAAACAGGGGGAGGGTCAGAGAGAGACAAATCCTCAAGAAGACTCCCTGCTGAGCAGGGAGCCCTATGCAAGGCTGGATCCCAGGACTCTGAGGTCATGACCTGAGCTAAAATCAAGAGTCCAACGCTTAAACGAATCAGCCACCCAGGTGCCGCCAAATGTATTTTTTTAAAAGATTTTGTTTACTTATTTGACAGAGAGAGAGTGAGAGAGGGAACACAAGTAGGGGGAGTGGGAGAGGGAGAACCAGGCTTCCTGCTGAGCAGGGAGCCTGACTCAGGGCTGGATCCCAGGACCCTGGGATCATGACCTGAGCCGGAGGCAGACACTTACCGACTGAGCCACCCAGGTGCCCTCCCAAATGTATTTAAAAGAGTGTTATAAATGTTTAATTTTAAAATATCAACAATTCCAATAATTTTTTAATTGAAATATAGTGGACATACAACCAAAATGTCTTGAAATCATGGCTACTGCAAACTGCTTACACTTCACCAAAATTTTAGCTATTACAAGTATGTTTTCCATGGTATGGTAGTCAACATCTGCTACAATGTTACGTTTCATTATTTTGGGGAAAAAAGAATTCAAACATAGTTTTCATGGCTAGAAGGTTAGTGTTCTGGTCTAATAAACGTATTGCAAGTATCATGTGGTTAAAGAGACTTCTCTCACATTCACATTTGTAGTTGCAGTGAGACTATCTCTGTGTTTTCTGAATGACTAGTAAATGAAGTCTATCAAATCTTACTCAATTGCCATGAAATGACTGATATGCTATAATAAGCAAACTCTAGAAAAATCAGAAAGAGAGAAGGAGAGAGAGAGACTTGCTCAGTCATACAAGCCACCAAATTTATCATTTTTCTATTATGTGTCAAGCACTGCCATTGTATGGTAGGCCAAAAGAACAACATCCCCACCCAAAGATATATTCACTAGCTAATCCCCATAAGCTGTAAATATTAATTTATATGCAAATTAGAGAATATTACCTTATACTATAGAAGATGTGATAAAGTTAAGCATCTTGAGAGGAGGAACTTATTCTGGATTATTTGTCATGTATGTATGTAATGGTATGTATCCTTGTAAGAGAGAGGCAGAGGCTGTTTTGAAGGACACACAGGAAAGGTCACATAAAGAGGGAAGCAGAGATTGCAATTAAGACACCACAAGCCAAGGAAAGCCAAAGAATGCTGGGTAAATGTAAGAAATAGAAAGAAGCAAGGAAAACTTCTATGCCAAGAGCTTTCAGAGAGTGTGGCTCTAGACACATCTTGATTTCAGATTTCTGACCGCTAGAACTGTGAAAGAATAAATTTCTGTTGTTTTAAGCCACCAGGTTCATGGTAATTTGGTATAATAGCCTCAGGAAACTAACAAAATTAAGTATAAAAGGACGGACAAGGGTCTTGACTTCATGAACTTTAGTCTCTCAATAGTAAGGTTACTGGCACTAAAGTAAGTCATGCTACAGTACCTGTTCACAGCACAAAAACTTCTCAAAAACCATTTTTGCCAATTTTGTGGTTGTATATATAAGCCACTGTTAATTGTACATTCCTGGATGTATGGGTTACTACGTATAGTACATCAGAAATGTTCAACCCTGTTACTGCCTGCAACTTCAATGTTGATTGGACCTACAAAATGTTTTTCTTGCAGTAGTTAGCACAGAATATACGGCCTGCAATTCATTTATATTTCATATGTAATTAGTAACTGACAAGTACACAAATTAGGTGCTTGATAAACATGCACAATTATATTTTCGAAGCAGTTGTATTTATGTTCAAAAGAAGGGACAGTTTTATGAATGTGTAATCAAGGAAATAAAATCAGAAAGACAACAGAATCGAGCAGAGTTCATTCGGTGGTGGCAACAAATTCACACATTACACCAAGGCCCCCCACCTCCATGTGGTGCATACACTGCCCTGATAAATGTTGCTCCTGGCAAAGCAGCATACAAAAATGAGTCTGGAGATCTTTCTTCTCTTGCTGTCATCCATTATTACCCCTCTGAGGAATTAGTGGCTGTAAAATAAAGATCTGCACCAGTAGAGATAACAGACTCCCGTTTCCTACCTGCCTCAACTATCTGAAAATGTATGTGGGAAGATGCTTCTCGAAACTTGCCATTTCCTTTACAAATTGGCGCACAGGTATGGCATATAGCGGTGGTCATTACTAGATTCATGAGCTTTTTCAGAATGGATAAGCAATGTGTTCATAGAAGTTATGCCATTAGGCCTGGCTCCAAAAAGAAAATGGCTTTGCTCCTGCGAGGCAATAGTATGAATAACTCTGTGTTTGACAAAATCAGGAAAGCAGGTAAAGTCTGTCTTCATTGTCAATCAGTAAATATTTATTAAGCACCAAGTATGTGGCCAGCACTGTGCTAGCTACTATGGATATAGCCGTGGTTACAAGAGACAGCCTTAACTTCACAGAAACTTATATTGGGGTGAACTGCAAGAGGAAATAATAAAAGAAAATAGGGAAAAATGAGAGAGTATCATAGGGGCAAGTGGCTTGCAATTTTAAAGTAGTTGCATAGACTTCATGGGGAAGGAGACTTTGAGAAAAAACTGAAAAACTATGAGCACACAAATCCCTTAGATGCTGGCAGACAGTGCATATTATGCACTGAGAACAGAAAGCGCAAAGGTCCTGAGGTACAAGGATGTCTGGTATGTCTAAAAAAAAAAAAAACAAAACAGAAAAACTGGGTGGTGCTGCTGGGGGTAAACAAATGATCAGAGACTAGCAGGAGATATAGTTAGAGAAGAAATGGGATCCCTATTTGGATACAAGGGGCAACCACATAGGGTAGGGTCTTATAAGACAATGAAAAGTACTCTGTATTTTATTCTGAATGACACAAAAAATCCTTGGAGGAACTGAGCAGAAGAGTGACATGGTTTAACTTATATTTAAAATGATCACCTGCGCTCTATGATTAGTGAATGCAAACAAGGACAGAAGAAGGGAGATCTTTTAGAAAGCTTACTGAATTAATCCAAATGGAGAATGGCGGTAGCCTACACCAAAGCTTCCTTAGTGACCACTGTGAATCGAAGGTAGGCATAGGTGGGCCACAATGGGTGAGTGTAGGTATGCTGGGAAATTCAACTGGGGCTAGCATCACCACGTATCCTAGTTATCCAGAGAGTCCCTCTTAAGATCTGTTTTGGGGGTATAATTTCGAAGTGCCCTGTTTTCACTCTCAAATGTGCCTGAGATTAGATGATAAATTACATGGTCATCCTAGTTACAGCTAAAGAAATGTGGAAATAAAATTGGCTGAAATCTAGGACTTGGCCTTAGATGTGTTTGTATGGTGAATTGTAGGTGATTTATCTTTATTTGTCTCAATATCAAGTATATATTGTTTGTAATAAGCTTTTGGTTTTCATCAGAATAATATGTATTCATTTTCTAAATTATGAAAAAGAATAAATTAAACTGACATAATCCTATTCTCAAGGTAAAGCACTGATAAATATTATAAACATATAAACAGGATTTACTTGCATACATCTTTTAAACTATCATGTCTCAGTAACTGAGACATACACATAAATCCCATCATTCTGCAGTAACATCTGACATTGAATGTTTACTTTGTAAAAGGGAATATTCAAAGCATTAAGCATATATTAATTCATGTAATTCTTATAACCACTTTATTCAGCAGGTATTCCTAGTATCATATTTTACTGATGAAGGAGTTGAAGCACCGAGAGATTTACTAAACGTGCCAGAGATCACACATATTAGAAAAAAATGGAGCTAGGATTCAAACCCATATATTTATAATACAGGCCTTGCGTTCTTTTTTTTTTTTTTTTTTTTTTTTAGATTTTATTTATTTATTTGAGAAAGAGCATAAGTCAGGGGTGGGGGGAGGAGGGCAGAGGGAGGGAGAGAGAAACAGACTCCCCGCTGAGCAGGGAGCCCAATGCGGGGCTTGATCCCAGGACCCTGGGATCATGACCTGAGCTGAAGGCAGATGCTTCACCGACTGAGCCACCCAGGCGTCCCTATAATACAGGCCCTGTGTTCTTAACAGCTGTCTTAGGCTGGCTCTCTACTGTGTGCCACAAGGTAGAGGAAACAGTCAACCTCCACTGTTATCCAGTTTGGTGTATATCCTCCCCACTACCATTCCTTTTTCTATAAGCACACAAGAAATCACATTTTCAAACTCTTCAAAAAATGCGATGTTTTAGTTAATTTACGTAAACAAACAAACAATCCCTCCTTGAGGGGATAACCATCCCCACTCTCCTGCCTTTCTCTATAATATTACAAACAAACACCAAAAACTACTAACATGTAGGTTCTCTATTCTTTATGTAAACATGTAATCATCTTATATCCACTGTTCTCCAAAATTTTTTCAACAGAACATATATCATGGAGACCTTTCTAGACCAAAAGACATAGCCCTAACTTTTTATCTCTGAAATCTAGAGTGACTATATCATAGTTTAGTCATCCATTCCCTTATAGAAGGGAAACAGTTACACTTCATTGTAATTAAAATTATGATGCAATATGCATCTTGCATACATTTTATTTACATAAAATAGATGTCTCATTGTGGGAATTCTGGATCAAAACCTGTTTATTTTCACATGAACATGAAAAAAAAATTGCTTTACCCAAAGTTTAGAGCAATTCACAATCCCAGCAACCTTCATGACAATACCTGTTCCTCAGACCTTGTTAAAACTAGTTATCAGTCATTTATATTAAATTTTCTCCAACCTCAAGGGTGAAAGAGGGCCTGTAATCTTTACTTAATTTGCAATTATCTGAAGTCCAATTGTTTGTGGGCCGGCTATAATGTTTCTAATATTTATTGTCTGGGTGCCTGTCATACCACGTTTGCTCATACCAGTCTGTAAATCCTGAGTTCATACACCTTCACCCATTCAACAATTATTAATAGATAAGAGGGAGGAGGGTTCGGCAGGAGAAGGAGAAACTAGCTAGGAAGCTATTTCTATACTCCAGGACAAAAATGGTGCAGAAAGGGAGTAGGAAGGGAGAAAAAGGAACCTATAAAAGACGAACCCAGGAGGCAGAATATATAAAAATCATTGAAGAACTATTCATCTGGTTATGGGATGTATCATGGAAAATGATGGAAACCCAAATGGCAGAATTTACAGTGGCTGAAGGAAATTTGACTAGGCTGTCCCTATAGCTTACAAGACAGTGTATACTACTGTTGTATTTTAATGGTGAACATCTCTTCGATTCCCTTTAACGGGAATAATTAGGGGGAAAGAAACTAAATTGCAACCGCGTGACTTAGTATTTTAAACTACTATCTTGCAAAAAATGATAAAAAGAAACACTTCAGAAGAATTAGACTGATGATTCTCTATAAGTATTATTATTTGAATAGCACTTAATTTGTTTTTTATTTAAATTCAATTAGCCAACATACAGTAGATCATTAGTCTCAGATGTAGTGTTCAACAATTTATCACTTGTGTATAACACCCAGGAATAGAACTTAATTTGTACTTAACAAGACACAAGACTATCCAGAATGTGAACTCCAATTAATGAAACCACCAAATATGATACATAATCCAAGCTCCTGCTGAAATTCAGTCCAGTATACAACAGGTTCTCAATGATTTCTCATACTTACAGATGTCAGTTTGCTTTACCTCTCATTAAGACCTTTGTATCATTTTCAAGAACACTATGATTTTCTATGGAAAGTGGCTGGATAAATATAAAATGTTAAAATTACAGATGCCGCATGAATTGAGAAGAAAACTCCCCGTTGGGCTTTTCTCATAGATGTGTCTAATCTTACCCCTGCTCATAGCAGGCAAACTGTCAGAGGGAAAAGTAAATGTTAGCTCAAAGAAAGACCCTATTTTGTGATTTTAAAAATTTATTTTTTAATTTACATCCAGTAAAATTCACTTTTTTGCTGTACAGTTGTGAAAGTTTAACAATATACATACAGCATGTAAACATCTCCATGATCAAGATACAAAAGTTGTCTTTATCCCAAAAGACTACCTTGTGTAACATATTAGTGCCAAAAACTCACCCTTTCCCCAACTCCTGGCAACAATCTGTTCCTCATTCCTATAATTTTGTTTTCTCCAGAATAACATGTAAATGGAATCATATAATATGTAAACTATTCAACCTGGGTTCTATAGTTTAGTCTAATATATTTGAGATCCATGTTGTTATGCATACATAGCAATAGTTTGATCCTTTTCATTCCATTGTATGGTTGTGCCACGATCTATCCATTCCCCACTTGGCGGACATCAGGGTTATTTCCAGTTTGGGTTTATTATGAATAAAGCTGCAATAAACATTCTTGTAAAGGTTTTTGTGTGAACATAAGTTTTCACTTCTCTATGGGAAATATCCAGATGTCAGAAGGATGGTCATATTGTTAGAGGTGAACTGGACACATGTTGGGCCAGGGTCCCCAACAAGAAAAAAGGGAGCTGGGACAGCTAAGACAAAACTGCACTAGTATCCTGTTTTACAGGCTAGACAAGTCCACAATAACATCCTGTCTAGCAGCCAGTGCAGGAGTGACTTTTGCAAAACATCCTGAAACAGAACAATGAACCATAAAACATTGGTCACTATCACAGGTTGAGGTAGTCTCCAGATGTCAGCCCAAAAGACTAGCAACCCATGAACAATAACCCGATAGCTAGACAGGTGCAGCCAATCCACAGGGAGCCCACACTCACGATACTCAAGATAGTTCCTCGAAAGAGCTTATAAAAACATAGATTTGAATGCCAAGATGGCAACTCTCTTGGGTCCCCTTCCTCTCTGGGAGCTTTATACTATCACTCAATAAATTTTGCTGCCCACCACTCTTCGTCTGGTCTACCTCTTCATTCTTCAAAGTGGCGTGACCAAGAACTGCAGGCACTAAGGGAACAGAAATCCTGTAATTATATCTTCAGAGCATGTTTAACTTTATAACAAATTGCCAATATAGTCTTCAGACTGGCCAGACCACTATTTTGTATTATTAAAACTAATATAGGAGAGTTGCAATAGTATTGGGTCCTTGCCAATACTCAGCATTGCCAATTTTGTTTGTAATAGTTTCATACTTCATATAGAAGGCTTTCTAGTGTCTTATCTCAAATAATCCTCTCTTCCTTTTGATAATATGTCTTTGCAGAGTGGAAGTGTGTACTCAAATGTATGATGCGACCCTGCACACTTAAAGCAAATCAAAGAACTTGCTCCAAAAGTCCCTTTCAAAATAAAACATTTGGAGAGACAAGCAGAATGAATAGTTGAAAATGGTAGGATCAAAGCACTAGTACGATGGCAGCTGAAGTATAGCTATCTAATTACCCCTTTGCTCACCACCACTAACCATTAAAATCAGGAGCAAGATAACATTTGCTGCTCTAATTATTAGTATTTATATTCCCACTATTTCCACAAAA
The DNA here is from genome assembly GCF_024610735.1 of Ursus americanus. Taxonomy (NCBI): domain Eukaryota; kingdom Metazoa; phylum Chordata; class Mammalia; order Carnivora; family Ursidae; genus Ursus; species Ursus americanus. Next base: position 27,221,823 of record NC_142164.1, read on the forward strand.
AACATTCAGAAGTTAGAAAAATGTTATAAATATTTTAAAAAGCAGAATTATAATTATTTGTATAAGACAAGATTATCTGAAAAACCTAACAGATTCAAACATAAATCTGTTAGAGATAACAAGAGCTCAGGATGGTAAACTGGAAAAAAATTTCAAAATTAATACCTTTCCTATAATCTAACCAAATGGAAAATATTGTGGAACAAAATAACCCACAGGAGCACCAAACAGCTAATAAAATGGAACAAAACAAAACAAAATCAAATCAAACAGCCTCCATATAAAAATGCTAAAACCATACTTTGCAACTTCATAATCTTAGAAGAATGTCAGGGCAAATGTGATAACCACTACACTATGAAAATATGTCATAATCTTGGAAAAAGGAAAGATAATATTTACTCGGAGGAAGGCAGTTACATAGAAAATTTCATATTATTAAATTTTTCTAAATTTCTAATTTCCAAATTAAAATCTCTATGTAATATAACTTGGAAATAAACTAAAGGGGTGTAAAGTTGATATTTATTCTTTTCTAATATTTTATAAATTATAAGATCTACTAGAAAGATGCTGTTTACTACTGTACTTGGAAGACTATCTCTGCATATTAAAAAAATACAACTAACAGAGATTAGAAAATGACTGATGGCGACAGACATCAAAATTTTTCACATGCTGACATTATCTGAAACAAAATGGTATTGGGAGGAGAACAGAGCAATAAAAAAAGAATTAGACGTTAAAGTAAACCTGAGGATATATAGGACTTTATAGATGTGAAATGTGCCATTTCGATTCAAAAAAGAAAAAATTATTAATTAAATACATTGAAATTTATTTGAAATTCATTCAATATACTAATATTTTATTTAATAAATGCTATTGAGGGGCGCCTGGGTGGCACAGCGGTTAAGCGTCTGCCTTCGGCTCAGGGCGTGATCCCAGCGTTCTGGGATCGAGCCCCACATCAGGCTCCTCTGCTATGAGCCTGCTTCTTCCTCTCCCACTCCCCCTGCTTGTGTTCCCTCTCTCGCTGGCTGTCTCTATCTCTGTTGAATAAATAAATAAAATCTTTAAAAAAAAAATAAATGCTATTGAATTATAAAAAGAACTCATATTCTAATTAAAAAACACACATACACCAAACATGGCATTCATCATAACGATCAAAATAACCTCTAAGGAGTTCAAAGTTTTAAATATAAATCATAAGAGTACTAGAAAAATTTTAGGCTATCACTATTATACTCTTGGTTTGAGAGACTCATTTAAAAATATTAAAGTCAGAAATAAGGCTGGTAGTAATTGACAAATTTAACTAAATGAAAATGTTAAAATTATGAAATATGTAGATAAAACAACATACACACATAAAATACAGCTAACAAATTAAGAAAACTTGCAATGTATATGTCGTACAACAAGCTTCTTGACCTTTAAGACAAAGACAAACGTTATTTTATCAAACATGGCAATTTGCAAAAGAAATGTAAATGGTGACCAAACACAGTAAAAAGTATGTAACATCATTCATAATTAAAAACAAAAAAAGTTTGCATATCGGAATCACAGAAATTAAAAAGGATGCCAAAACTCCTGTTACGGAAGGGTGTGTAAAAAAGGGCATTCACTTACTGTTGGCAAATTTTAAAATCTATATCCTTTTTGACCAACCTATTTTATTCACAGGGCTTCATCCTAAAGAGATAGTCTATTGTTCCAAACATTACCTCGGCCATTTTTTTTTTTTCTTAGTAGAACGTGGGGTATATTATAATTACTGTTCATAATAAAGTTGAGCCAAAGTCAGTGTGTCTCTTTCCTGTTACCTTAGCATTTCTGAAATTAGTGACGAGTAACGAAAGATCAAAATGTAGTGGTTTGGGCTTTTGTTTGAAATATCTTGTCTCTCAACCACTTATGTGAGATTCTGGTTTTTGTAACCAAATAAAGCAAGGGAAATTAACAAGAGAGAGACAAAAATTGTAACTAAATAACAACACGATCTCACAGTCTCTCAACTGGGGAAAGTATACAAACAACCAAATACAGAATAAATGCCTCCCACCCCTTTCTGAAAGGACAGCCTAATCAAACCTGCAAAAATTGTTCTGAGGAGAATAAAGAAGAGTTAAAATCATTTGGAAATCCCTGGCGTTTTATGATCTAAAATCCTCGTTTGCGGCTAGAAGAATCTCTGTCCGCAAAATTGGCATCGTCCACCTACCCATCCATTTCCTAGTCCTCTATATCCTAATAGACTTCCTGCGTGGCTTCGAAAATAACCAGAAATACTTTCACTTTTCTTACGACAAATACCCATAAATAAAAATAGTGATTTAAAAAGGGCAAGGGTGCCTGGCTGGCTCAGTTGGTGGAGCGTGCGACTCTTGATCTTAGGGTTGTCCGTTCGAGCGTCATGTTGGGTGTAGAGATTACTAAAAAATAAAAAAATCTTTTCCCCGTTGAGAATGATACTCGCTGTAGGCTTTTCATAGATGGTTTTTAGGAAATTGAAGAATGTACCCTCTATCCCTACACTCTGAAGGGTTTTAATCAGGAAAGGATGCTGTATTTTGTCAAATGCATTTTCTGCATCAATTGAGAGGATCGTATGGTTCTTGTCGCTTCTCTTATTAATGTGTTTTTAAGTTGATAGAACATTTTAACCACAAAGGAATAAAACGCATGCTTTCCTCAAACTTCTTTTCTTTAAAGATTTTATTTATTCATTTGAGAGAGAGAGATACAGTGAGAGCAAGCGTGAGAAGGGGGAGAGGCAGAGGGAAAGGGAGCCTGATGCAGGGCTCGATCCCAGGACCAGGAGACCATGACCCCAACCGAAAGCAGACACCCAACCATCTGAGCCACCCAGGCGCCCCTCCTCAAACTTTCCTAACACTTAATTTCATAGTAAGATAAAGGAATATCAATAGAGCAGGCATAGAAATTTTTTTTCCTAGAAACTTGTGGGTCTTTATTTTCATTTTTTTAAATAACAATTGCTATTGAAAAATGCCAACCTTAACTGAAGAAAAACAGACCTTGTTTGTATTGTACACCCAACACCCAGAATAGCATCTGGTGCATAGAAAGTGACTGGAAATATGTTTAATCTCAAAATTTTATACCATAGTTTAATCATCATTCATACGTGATGACAAGTGAAAGACAAACTTAGATATCAAGATATATGAAAACATACTCTTCATGAATATTTTAAAAGGAAATGTTTGAAAGTACATTGCAACTGACAAAGAGATTAGCAAAATAGAGTACAAGATAGTATAGTCTAGATAAAATGCGAAAAATGGTGAGCACTGAAATCATTTAAAATAGACAACTCTAAACAACTTTATCAAATGAAACCATATTAAGGGAACATTTAAAAATAATTTTAAAAATGAAGATATGTGGGTGCCTGGGGGGCTCAGCTGGTTAAGCATCTGCCTTCGGCTCAAGTCATAATCTTGGGGTCCTGGGATCCAGCCCCGTGATGAGCTCCCTGCTCAGTGGGGTGTCAGCTTCTCCCTCTCCCTCTCCCTCTGCCATTCCCCCCGTTTGTACTCTCTGGCTCTCTCTACCTCTCTGTCAAATAAATAAATAAAATCTTACAAAAAAAGAAAAAGACGATATGTAACTACGTATTTGGGTATGGGCGCATAGATATAGATATGATAGATGAATGGAACAGCACATATTTAAACACATGTTGATTATAGAAACAAGAGATTGAAGAAACAAAATAAAAAGTGTTCTAAATATTCTATTACAAATACGGGGTATTCATATTACACTATTTTATTTTTGACTCAGTAACATGAAGAACTGTAACTTTAAAAATGCGTTTCAGGGTCACCTGGGTGGCTCAGTCGGTTAAGTGTCTGCCTTCAGCTAGGGTCATGATCCCAGGGTCCTGGAATCGAGCCCCGCATCAGGCTCCCTGCTTGGCCAGGTGCCTGCTTCTCTCTCTGCCCCTCCACCCTGCTCGTGCATGTACTCTCTCTCTGTCTAAAATAAATAAAATATTTAAAAAATATGTATTTTGGGCACCTAGGTGTCTCCGTCATTATGCATCTGACTTCACCTAAGGTCATGATCCCAGAGTCACGGGATCAGGTCCCATATCAGGCTCCCTGCTCCACAGGGAGTCTGCTTCTCCCTCTGACCGTCACCCCACTTGTGCTCTCTTCTCTCAAATAAATAAATAAATAATCTTTAAAAAATGCATTTCAACATAACATATAGGTTATCATTATGACTATATTAAAGATGATTTTCTAAGTAATCGGAAAACATAAAAGTGAAGTCGTTCTACTGAAAGTCAGCAAGCTAACAAAAAGCCTATTTTCTTAAAGGGAAAGCATATAAAACAAATTGGTAGAAGCAAATCAGTCATATAAGCTAATAAAACAAAAGTGAAAAAGTTAAAATCCTGTATTGAGATTAGATAGATTGGGATACAGATAAATATGTATGTATGTATATGTGTTTTACACTGCGTTGAAAAACAATGTGTCAAAGAAAATCTTTACAAGAGGTAAACAAAGTGATGTAAACAAAAGGAAAAGGAAGATTACAAAATACTAAAGAAAGTAAAATTCAAGACACAGAATTAAATGGGACAAAGAGGGTATTTTATATTGACAAAGCATAAGATTCGTAGTGTATTAAATAACGTATTTGATTATTAAAATTTTAAAGTATTAAATTAAATAATCAATAACTAACTATTTAATTACTTTAATGATTTATCTAATTAAATGTTCTACAATGGCTTAGAACTCCAAAAAGTCTCTCCACAAACTACTGTTTATATTATATTTATACATCTATATTCTGGAAAAGGAAAGCAGAATATAAATACAGAAATACATAGTCACCCATTTTGCCCATTAATTAATTATTAAATAATTATCTGGTAAAATACAAGTAACTGGATTCTTGAACCTCTGAACTCTGTGAGATATGAATAACAAATTCTTTTATTATTTTTTTCCAGTCATTGCTTTCAGTCATGCCCTGTTGAATCTGTACTCCCAACCCATTTAATGATATTTCTGGTAGGTTCCACAGTTGGTCACTTTCAGTGATGATTAAACAGCACATATTATTCAAATTTAAAATTCTATACACATATTTTCGCTGGAAAATACCCAGAAATAAAGCCTATGTCCTCAGTATAAATTCCCATAAATGAAAATAGTGAGTTAAAGGGGACTTCAGGGGCGCCTGGGTGGCTCAATCATTAAGTGTCTGCCTTCGGCTCAGGGCGTGATGCCAGGTCCCTGGGATCGAGCCCCACATCGGGCTCCTCTGCTGGGAGCCTGCTTCTTCCTCTCCCACTCCCCCTGCTTGTGTTCCCTCTCTCGCTGGCTGTCTCTATCTCTGTCAAATAAATAAATAAAATCTTTAAAAAAATAAAAATAAAATAAAGGCGACCTTAATTGGGGTACCTGTCTGGCTCAGTAGGTAGAGCATGTGACTCTTGATCTCAGGGTTTTGAGTTCAAGCCCTACCACACTGGGCATAGAGTTTACTTAAAATGTGGGAAGGGGCAGACATTAATTCTTGAAGTATACCTATAAAGAAAAAAAATACTGTCAAAAGCCTAAGTTGATAAGAACATTTTAATTACAGAGGAATAAAAATGAGGCTGTCCTAACACTTTTCTATCACTTAATTTCATAATAAAGTGAACAAAAATAAATAGAGCTGTGACGAGAAAAATATTTAACTCGAAATTTTATACTCTAAACTCATTTCCTCCCTACCCTCCAGATTTCTCTTGACCTTTAAACCAAGGTAACAGCAGAGGGAAAGAAGTGTGGTCTTATGTTCTCTTATCCCTCCAACCCTCTCTACTGGTCCTAGCTCATCTGGGATGTAATACCTGAGGAAAGGTAATAGGAGAACTAGCAGGGATTCTTATACATAATTCACTGCTTAGTCGATAATTTCTTTTCCCCCAGTGCATCACTAGTAAACACTGACAATTAATGTCTTCTGTTAGGAACTCAAGTGCAGGCTCTCTTGCAAGACACCTTATCAGTTTTTCAGAGAGTCCCACAGAGGATTCCTCCTAATATGCAAATTTTTAACAAGATGAACTTGGTGTCTTTCACTTTCGATCCAAGATCTAACTCCCTATAATATATTTCTTAGACTTTGCTGCTGGGGTCCTGATATGTGGTTACCATTTTGAATGGAGTACTGAAATTTCTTCAATAACCACTTGATCCATGGAAATCCATATCCTTGCCACACTAAACATGGACTTCACAGCACTCCATTGCTACTCCAATTCCTCACCCAGCTATTGCTTCTCTATTCACTTTTTCTCCATGCTTATGTAAGTATGAAATCATTACAAAAGCAAGTGTCCAACTGTGAATGAGTTACCAATATACTTGCATGTAGGTACAATGAATCTGCACAAATAATCTTTGGAAAGCCTCTTTCAGAGGTTTGGGGATGGGAGAAGCACTACTTCCTCTCCCTAAGGAAACGACAGGGGAAAGTTATAGCATACCTCAACAGGCCAATGACTTAGATTCCCAAAAAAGCTCTCCCAAATGCAAACGACTATTTATGTTGTATTTATACATCTATATTTTGGAAAAGGAAAGCAGCAGAGTCCAGTGGTGATGACCATGGATAGCAAAGTCAGGTTGATTGCCTCTTAATAAGTCTTGAAATGAGTATCTCGTGCCTGATTTTCTGGCTTTATTTAAGAATGTGGAGTATTTGGGGCACCTGGGCGGCTCAGTCCGTTCAGCATCTGACTACTGATTTCAGCTCAGGTCATGATCTCTGGGTTGGGAGATCGAGCCCTGTGTCGGGATCTGCACTGGGCGAGGAGCCAGCTTAAGATCTCTCCAACAACAACAACAACAATAACAACAACTACTACTACTACAACAAAGAATGTGGAGTACTTGACAAACTTTTGTCCTCAGTTTTGGAATCTAACTCTCTACTTTGAGGAAAATATGAAACCCCATACAATATTGTGGTATATATATGGAAAGGAAAACATGTAGATGTAATGATTATAAATGGAAGGAAAAATACCTAGAAAAGCAACAATGGTATTTTTGGCTTTTCTCAATTTTTCATTAACTGAATTGAAAAAAACTAATTTAGAATTATAAAGATCTACATATCATAATTAATAATACTGATTTAAGAGCAATCTATGGACTACTGTAACAAAGACACCAAAATTGCACTTTATTCCTGTGCCCATAGATTTTAAATTGATCTTATATGAAGACACAAAGAAGAGCTCAATAAATTCCACAAAGCATTAATTATACAGGTTCCAATAATATCTCTAGTGCAATAAAACTAGAAATTAATAAGTAAGGGCTAACAACAACAACAACAAAAACCAAATAACTAATTACTCTAATATAAGAGTCAAAACTCCAGGCACAGAGTAGGTAAAAATTAGTGATTCCAGTCTTGGTCCAGAGACTTTATACTTCAATTAAACCTTTGGCCCCTACACTTAACAATGACAAACTATAGAGCAACACTGAACACACAATGGCCTATAGACAAAATCTGGCCCACCACACTTTCTAATCAATAAATTTTTAAAGATTTTATTTATTTGAGAGAGAGTAAGGGAGAGAGAAAGAGAAGAAGCAGAGGGAGGGGTGGAGGGAGAAGGAGAAGCAGACTCCCCCTTGAGAAGGGAGTCCAACGCAGGGCTCCATCCCTGGAATCCCGGATCATGACCTGAGCCAAAGGCAGACACTTAACCAACTGAGCCACCCAGGTGCCCCAATAAATAAATTTTATTGAAACACCGAAATACAATCATTTTTGTTTTTTCCATGGCTGCTATCATGCTAACAGCAATTGAGTAGTTATGGCAGAGTCCATTTTGCCTGAAAAGCCTACAATATTCACTATCTGTCCCTTTTAGAATAAGTTTGTGAGATCTGATAAGGGGGAGGGAGACAAAAATAAATAAATTCATGCTCAAAACAAGATAAACATCTTCATGGACAATAAATTAAAAAAAAACAAAAGATGCTTTGTCTTAAAGGCAAAACCAGTAAGAATGGTGGCCACATCCTATCTGATACAATAAATGCCCAAGACAATGGAACAGCAACTTTAAAATGCTAAAACCAAGGGGGGAAAAAAACCTGTCATCCTAGATATATGGATGCTGAAAAAAAATCTGTCAAAAATGAAGATGGGGCAGCTACACCGGAAGCAGTCTGTCAGTTTCTCAAAAAAAGTTAAAGATAGAGCTACCAGTTGATTCAGCAATTGTGCTCTTAGGTGTATTCTCCAAAAAAATGGAAACATATATCCACAGAAATACTAGTAAACCAATTTTCTTAGCAGAATTACACATAAAAACCAAAGCTGGAAACAACCAAACGTCCATTCACTAATAACTAGACAAATGAAATGTAGGATATCCATACACTAGAACATTTGACCGTACAAAGGAGGGAAGTAGTGATACATGGTACAAAACAGATGAACCCTGAAAAGACTATGCTGAGATGAAAACTCAGACACAAAAAGGTCATGTGTTGTGTAACTGCATTCATCTGAAATGTCTAGAATAGGCAAATTTATATAAAGAGAAAATAGATGAGTGGTTGCTACAGGGATGGGATTAGGGGAAATGAGCAGTGACCACTTATGGATACGGAGTTTCTTGCTGGGGTGAGAGAAATATTCTGCAATGACATACTGATAATGATTGTACAACTCTGAACATATAAAAAGCCACAGAACTGTACAATTTAACAGAGTGCTTTTTAGGTATGTGAATTATATTTAAAGACAGGTAATACCAAAAAAAAAAAAAAATGAAGATGGAGACTTCTGCTTTCACTTGAAGCACAGAAAGCTGGAAAGACCATTATTTCCACACTAACAATGAAGAAAAGCCAAATAACCTTCAAAATCATAAGTTTTCCTGAGTGCAGAAAGAGACTTGAATTCACAAGGCAACCATCCATAAAAATAAAATTCCAAAGAGTGACAAGCCCCACCAAAGAGAGAGGGTACCTCACATTTGATAGAGCATGGGAGAAGAAGTAGCCAACATACAGACAGGGAAGAAATAAATCAGTTTTTAAAAGCCAATTAAGGACTACATTTTGGAATAGTAGGATTCCTTGAAAACAAGAGTAGTTTGTAGCAGACTTATGTGACTTTTTCGTATTGTTTTTACTAAGTTTTACTTTGAATCTTTCATAATGAAACTTTTTCTTTTGAATATAAAATAAATACAATGAAGGTTATTAGTTTGTTGTGGAGGGATAATGGGAATGTCCAAATGACAGGAACAGGAAATTCAAACAAAAGGAAGCTGAATGGCCTATAAAATACAAATGGTTGATAACTTCACTATTAGTGATGGAAATGTGAAATACAAAAAGAATGAAATACTATTTCATATCTGTATAGTGACAAAATATTTTTTATAAATTCCCTGAAACTATTGCTGGTAGGGATGTGAGAAAATAAAGAATGGGAACTCTCACATACCTCTGACAAGGTTAAAAAGTGTTATCACCATAACCTGGGGAAATGTTTTGAACTTGAAAGGGCAATAACTTAGGAAGCTTCAATTTCACATCTAAAAGTATACCCTAGAAAAATTCTTATACAAGTGTACATGGGGTATAAATAAGAATGTACATTTCAGAAAGAAGAACATCAATCAATAAATTGAGGTATGTTAATGAAAATATACTCTATCTCCACTAAAATGAATGAATGAGGTTTACATGTATAAACAAAGATAACTCTCAGAACATATAAAGTGCAATAAAAAAAACAAGTTGCTGAATCAAACCTACAAAATGATATAATTTATATAGGTATAAAAACTATAAAAGAACATCATATATTATGCACGGATATTTCAACATATAGTCAATGTATGAAAACATGCCATGTGGAAGATGAACGTGAAATTCATTATAAGGAAGGTATGGAGGGAGATTAAGCTTTGAAGGAGGTAAACAGGGGGCTTTAGCTGATTTATTTATTTGACAGAGAGGGACAGCGAAAAGAGGGAACACGAGCAAGGGGAGTGTGAGAGGGAGAAGCAGGCTTCCCGCCGAGCAGGGAGCCCTATGCAGGACTCCATCCCAGATCATGACCTGAGCCTAAGGCAGACGCTTAGTGGCTGAGCCACCTACGCACCCCTTTAGCTGATCTTAAAATGTTATGTTTTTTTTTTTGTTAAATCTATTTGAAGGACATATGGAATAATGACAAGATTTTATGAATTATTAGGTTTGCTACTTATTCTCTCTGAAACAGTCCACATATTTGAAATACTTAACACTAAAAATTAAACAAAAATTATAACAAAAATTCTAAATTCAGGAGATTTGGCACCAAACTGGTTGCAAGTGAAAAAAATCTATTTTCAATGCCTTTATGAGAACAATAAAGATGAAAATAAAATTTTCACTCAAGAAACTACAAAATAATAAAATAACCCTTTGGGAGGCAGGAGAAAAATTTAATGAAATTAATCTGAGAAATACTCAAATTATAAAATAGAAAAGTACAGCACATTAATAAATGCAAGAGTTTTTATTCCCCTCTAAAAAGAGGCCAAAAAATCTTCAGCAAGCATAATAAAAATAAAGACAAAACGGTCACAGAAAACAGCACGAAGAACTAGATGAGATACAAAATATAGTAAAAGTAAAAAAGCAAATCAAAACAGAGCACAGTAAAAAGAGGTATGCCTGCATATTCCAGGGAGAGAACACTAGGATACCAACATAAAAGTCCAGACAGTAAAGAGATCCTAAAATAAACCATTGGCAGAGGGATCTGTTTAAAAACCAAACCAAACCAAACCAAACCAAACCAAACCAAAAACTTCCGATTCAAGAGGTAAGACGGAAGTAAAAATGACAGGACTTGACAATGGCTTGGATGTTAAGACTGAACGAAAGTGGCCAGTGCATACGACTCCCGAGGATCTTCGCTGGGTGGTTGAGTGGGTGTCTGTACTGCCAATTGAGTTAAAGAATATAAGGGCGACACAGATTTGAGGATAAAGATGACTAAGTAGAGCCAGGATATAATAACTTTCATGTGCCTCTGAGACATCTTGGTACAGAGGTATGCTTTTAATGTCACATCATTCCTTGAGATCTCATACTATTCTGTTTTTTCCAAGACTTATTTCCATTATTTTGTTCTTCTTTCTACCTAAATCTTAACCGCTGCCTTCAATGTCCCCCACTTTGACTTTCCTAGTTCAACCTTTCTTTAATTACAGCAATCAGAATTTCTTACTCTATCCCACGTGTGGAGGTACCATGGTTCAGTGTAAGTAGAAACAAGTGGTCTCTCTTGTTATCAACTATCTCCCAACCACACCAGAATTTCATTAGTCTTTCTGGGCTATAACACCAAGAAATACAAATATGCTCTGGGGGAAAGTTTACAAAAATCCAAAGAAAAGTCCAGTGAAAAATCAATGCATCCAGAGATTGTAAATGTCCACAACACAGGGTGATGTTGATCTCCGTATAAAACTATATTTTTCTGAATTAAGCTATCTGATAGGCAAACCTTACGGAAGAGGCTAACTCTAGGGGATTTGGGTAATGATTCAAACTCACAAGATTAATACAGCAAAGACTTAATGAGTCACACTATTGGCTGTAGTTGCTAATCAATCCTTCCTCTTCACCTTGCCCTGATCCAGTTAAAATTTAAGATCTAGCCAAACAAGTAACTCTGAAATTGTGGTGGGAAATGTTGATCTTTTGGGAAGAACTGACATTTAATATGGCATTAAGAACATCTCCTGGTGAATGTACCTTGCTGACAAATACACAAAACCAACATAATAAACTTAGTTTCAACATAATAATTGGGACAACTCCAAACAAGAACATTCATAGAGATCAGTTACTTATGCCTAGGAATTTGAATTATATAACTCAGTATAGCTTATCAAAAATGGAATTGGTTTGGCAGTCTGGTTTCTTATGTCAATGTAATTGATTAGAATTTTGAGGAGATAAAAATGTGATCACCTCCCTCGTATACCACTCACTCTCCAGAACATACCTCTAATACATAGTATCATTTGGAGCCCATTCCACTCACCTAATGACCAAAGGACTGCTCTTTAATGAAACATTGTAACTGGCGCTACCCTTCTATCCATAAAATCTTTCACATAACGTAAATCCTGTGGTCTTTATAATGCAGCTACTAATGATAACCACAACTCCATTTTATAGACATCAATACATATTGAACACTTACTATATACGAGGTCTGTTCTTTGCGCTTACTATGTCTTAACTCCTTCAATCTCAAAGTGATGTTACCAGGTATGTTACTACCATTAGTATCATTTTAGAGGTTAGTAATGAGACAGGAAAAATGTTGAAAAATGTTAAAAACCTTACCCAAGTTAGTAATTTCCAAACCCTGGATTTAAATCCTGGGCTGATGTGACTCCGAAGACAATAGCATTAGTCTCTGCTTTATTCTACTAGAAAACAGCCAAGGTCGGAATCCATCCCATCTGTCTTACTGTAGCACTTTATTTTTATCCCATACTCTATATTGGCACAGCAGTCTGGTATTTTGTCCCTAAAAGTGATACTAAACCATATGCTTTGAACACTTAGCAATAACCTCAAAGTTTACCATTCTATTTCAAGTGTCCCAATTTCTCTTAGATATTGAAATAAGATTTGAATTGCTTACCTCAGATCCTGCTTATGAACTCAAATGAATCGAGGAATGAGACCTCCATGAATGTAACTAACTAAATCAGTGATTCCTAAACTTCATTTCATTATGATAAATGCAGATGCTGCTTATACCCAGAGCATCACCAGCTTAGGGGCTTTGACTATTCCAGGCCCTACTTGGCAACCTAAATACTCAGAGAATGAATGTTTCAGGCTTAGCTATAACCCTTTCAAAAGAACTTGGTTGCCAAGCTATCATCTAAAACTTTCTTAAGCCTTCTTAGATCGTTGAGCTTCAATAACACTTAGGTAATATGCTTTTCGATTTTGATGTATACTTTAAATAGCTGGTGAAAAAGGATGGGGGGACAGGAACTATGGGATTGAAGATGGAGAAAAAGAAGGGTGAACAAAGAGAGTATCTTCTTTCTACTTTATTACACAAAATGCTTTCCTCTACAGATAAATGACAGCTCACTCTCTATCCTGCAGGGTAAGAAATAAGGTTATAAATCTAAAGCATTAATGGATTCATACTGTATTTCATGAAGCACGTAGAGCAAAACGCCTTTCTGGGACCGACTTGGAAATGACAGAGGATGGCATGAAGGGTCATACACACTATAGTGGTTTTCACATCCCACAAATAAAAATGCATAATGACTTGTCTTTCATGTCTGGAAAATGGTATTATTAACTCACCATTAGGAAGGGCATGTCCTAAAAAGTTTTCTCTGTACTTTATAAATGGCATCATAATTTAAATACACTAGGGGAACTTACTTGAAGAAACTGTACTTTGAAACCAAGCAAATAAAACATTTCAATGCATAAAAAGTAATTTACTAAATAAAAGTGAAGAAATACAAACTCATTAAAACACTAGCCCTGAGGCTGACATCTGATTGAACTTCAAAAAGACAAATTAAAATAACTTTCAATACTACTAAAACCATAATTCTCCACATCAGTAATGATCAATAGATGGTTAATTGGGCCTTTTAGAATACAGCATGTGGTTCTAGAAGCAAGTATGAAATAAATATTAATTTGTGCTTTTTTTTGTTGATGATAAAATTCAAAGACCTAAAATAAGAAGAAGACTAGCATTATACTGTGATTATAACAATGTTTGATGAAGACAAATTAAGACGAGAGAAACCCAGTAATTCTGCTTAGCTCTGTTATCTTTGGAGTAAATTACTTATCTCCTTTAAGTCTCTATTTCTTCATTTATAAAATGCATAATAGGGACTTCTACTTCCAAGATAAAATTTCCTATTCCTATTGCTAAATAAAATTAACAACCTTAGACATGATAGGTAGGTAGGTAGGTAGGTAGATAGATATAGATAGATAGATAGATAGATAGATAGATAGATAGATTATAGATAGAAATAAAACAAACAAGAAGACTCTGAAAAGTGGAGAGTAGAAGACCAGCTAAAAAACTCAAGACACAGTGGCAAGTTCTCTGGACTTTCTTTTTTTTCATATATCACACACTTGGAGACGAAGAAGCCAGCAACCTGGAAATGCCAAGGAGTGCAGACAAAAAAACCAACACAATCTTATTGCATAGAGCCATAGCACCATGAAAAAGGCAACTTTGCAAAACAAGAAACATTTAGGCAATAACAGTTCTACTCTACCCAAACACCATGGAATAAACAGTGACCTAAACACTACCAGTATCAGCAAAAATTAAGTCAAGAACCAAGACTACCACCATTGCCAGGGTGTAATGAAACACCCCAATATACCCAGTAGATTATGTCAGAAAAGGCTGAACAAAGATCCAGGACTTTCAAGCCCACCAGGCAGTAAAAGCACTCCTCTACCTCAATGTCCCCCCTTACCCATTCCAGTTGGAAAGGTGTCAGAGGAAGTCAACTAAAATAGAAGATTTAAATAAGATCCTGAATATAAAAGTTTACTACTCAAACTGTCAAGGACTCAATAAAAAAAAAAAAAATACTCATCATATGAAGAAGGCACTACTGATTAGAAAAACTGAGAGATTCCTAAACATGATAAAATCAAAGAAATTGACATCATAGCATATCGTAATCAACGAGTTTGAAAGCAAACAGAGATAAACAACATATTGCCTATAGGAGGAGGACAAAATGACAATAGATTCATGAGCAAAAACCATGGAGGCCAAGAGGAATTTGTGTGATATTTTTCAACTGCTGAAATCAAAGAAATATAAATGTAAAATCCTATATCTAGCAAAAATATCTTTGAGGAATGAAGAGAAAACCGAGACACTCTCAGATAAAGGAAAATGAAGTTTGTCACCAGCAGACTTATTCTGAAGAAATAGCTAAAGGAAGTTCACTAACAAAGGGGAAATGATAAAAAGAAGTAATCTTAGACCATCAAAATGAAGAAATCATAAAGTATGCAAAATATGAGCAATGACAGTAAATTTTTCTTCTCCTCTCAAGTTGTCTAAATCACATCAGACAGTTGAAACAAAAATTGTAAACAGTATGATGCACTTTTAAATGTATATAGAAGAATTATTTAAGATGAATTATAAATGGACAGGAATAAAGGGAGGTAAGGGTTCTATACTTCACAACTGCTAATGACATCAATATATTGTAAAAAGTTATGTGTATACAATGTAAAATCTAGAGCAACCACTAAAAAAGCTACCCAAATAGGTTTATAAGAGAGACTAGATAAATCAAAATGAAATTCTAAAAAAAATATTCAGTATAAATTAATCAAAAGAAAAAGGTGTGGCTAATACTAAGATCATATAAAGTAGGTATCAGAGAAAAGGAAATTCTGAGAGAGAGAGAGAGAAAGAGAAATATGACACAAAAATAAAAGGTTCAATTCATGGAGCGCCCGGATGGCTCAGCTGGTTGAACAGGTGACTCTTGATTTTGGCTCAGGTCAGGATCTCAGAGTCCTGGGATCAAGCCCTGCCTTGGGCTCCATGCTCAGCGGGGAGTCTGCTTCTCCCTCCCCTCTGCCTATCCTCCTATCCCCACTGGCACTCTCTCTAAAATAAATTAAAACAAAATAAAATCTTTTAAAAAGTAAGTAATAAATAATAAAAGTTTAAAATATAAATTTAACAAGTACCCACAAAAAATACAAAGTATACACAATCTCCTGAGCCATAAAATAAGTCTCAACAAATTTTTAAAAAATGCTATCACACATAGTGTGTTCTCTGAACACAATGGGTTTAAACTCTAAAGGAAACATAGAAAGATAACAGGAAAATAACCAAATACTTTAAAATGATCCAACACATTCCTGAATAATTCACGGACTAAAATACTATCTCGGGGCACCTGGCTGGCTCAGTCAGTAGAGCGTGCAACTTTTGATCTCGGGGAGGTGAGTTTGAGCCCCACAGTGGGTATAGAGATTACATAAAAATAAACTCTTTAAAAAAAAAAAAGAGCTACTTCAAGGGGGATAAAAAAATACACTGAACAGAATAAAAATGCAAATGTAAAATATCAAAGTATGTAAGATACTTCTAAAGAAGTGCTAGGAAAAATATATCACTAAATAGTGAATCCATTAGAAAAGAAGCAGCATAAGAGCAGAAATCGATAAAATTGAAAGCAGAAAAACATTAGATAAAATCAATGGAACAAAGAGCTGGTTTTTTGAGAACATCAATAAAATTGGTAAGCCTCTAATAAGACTGATACAGAAAAAGGTAGGAAAATACAAATCACAACTACAAAGAATGAAACAGGAGCTACCACGACAGAATCTGCAGACATCAAAAATAATAAATACTACAAATAAATCTAGACACATAAATTTGGCAACATGATAGAAGAGGTCAATTACTTGAAAATCGCAAACCACCACAACTGATCCAATGTGTAGATGAATGAGTAAGATAATCATATGATTATTAAGTAAATTTAATTTCTAATTATAGAACTCTAACAAAAAAATGTGAAGTCTCAGATGGCTTCAGCATTCTACCAAGTCTTTAAGGAAGAATTAACATAAATTATAGAAAATCTCTTCTAAAATGTTAGAGGAAGGTATAATTCATAAGTCTCATGATGAAGCCAGTATTTACCTGATATCAAACAGGTAAAATGCTAAATAAATAAATAAATGCTAAAGAATGCTAAATAAATAAATAAATAGATAGATAAAATAAAATAAAGTTCAACAATCTCTCATGAACATAGATACAAGAATCCTGAACCAAACATTAACAAATAGAATGCAAAAATATATAAAAACAATTATACACACTGACAATCAATTTGTATTCCAAGGATGTAAGATTCTCTTCATAGTTGAAAATCAATCAATATAATTACCGTATTAACAGACTCAAGAAGAAAACTGACAGGATCATGTTAATTGCCACATACAAAAGCATATGACAAAATTCAACACTGATTCATGATAAAAAGAGTCATAAAAGTAACAGTAAGGTAGAGCCTCCTCAGTCTGATAAACAGCATCTACACAAAGCCTTCTGACACTGCACTTGCTGGTTGAAGACACACGGGTTGCCAGGGGGATTGGGAGCAAGGCAAGGATGCCTACTCTGACAATTTATTCTTCATCATCATTGTGCTAGAAGTTCTAGTTTCTAAATGACCAAGAAAAATTAAAAACTATAGAAAAGAGAAAGGAAGATATAAAACTATCAGTATTTGCAGATGATAAAAACTCCAAGTAATCTACCAAAAAAACTGCTAGAATAAGTATTTTCAGCAAGGTCACAGGATAGAAGATAAATATCATCAAATGTATTTCTAGATCAAGCAGTGAATACATGGACACTAATACTAAATTGTAATACAATTATAAGTGTTCAAAAAAACTTCTTAAGTGTAAATCTAACAACATATATTCAGGACTTGTTTGAGGAAAACTATAAAATGTAGATGAAAGAAATCAAAGAACATGAAAATAAAATGAAAGACATACAATGTTCACAGACCAGAATGCTCATAATACTAAAGGTATTGATTTCCCACAAACTATCTATACGTTTACCACAACTCCTATCCAAACACTGGCAAAATTTGTGCAGACACAGACAAGCTTACTATAAAATGTACACACAAATGCTCAAGCCCTAGAATAAACTAAAATGATCTGGAAAATTTAGAATCTCATGTGAGGGGCACCACCATACGTGATATTAAGTATTACTACACAACTACAGAAATCATGGCAGGGGGATATTGGTAGAGGGATCGATGGAACGGAATAAAGAACCCAGAAATAGGGGCGCCTGGCTGGTTCAGGTGGTGGAACATGCACCTCTTGATCTCCGGGTTGTAATTTGAGCCCCACATTGGCTGTAGAGATTACTTAAAAAAAATAAAGTCCTAAAAAGAACAGAAATAGACCCACATGAATATGCCCATCTGATTTTTAGCAAAAACGCAAAAGCTGTTAAATGGAGTTAAGACAGCCTTTTAAACAAATGGAGCTCAAGCAATTGTACATAACAGGAAAACAAATGAACCACAGCCTCAACTTCACAACTTACACAACAATTAACTCCAAAAGATCATGGAATTTAATGTAAAATTTAAAACTATAAAACTTTGAAAAAATAGCAAAGGCAAAATCTTTGGGATATAGGGCAAGGCAAACAACTCTTAGACTTGTCGTCAAAAACATGATCCATGGGGGGTACCTGAGTGGCTCAGCTGGTTAAGCAACGGACTCCGTTTCAGCTCAGGTCCTGATCTCAGGGTAATGAGATCAAGCCCTGCATTAGGCTCCTCACTCAGCATGGAGTCTGCTTAAGACTTCTGGTTAAGACACACTCGCACACATTCTCTCTCTCTAAAAGAAATAATAAGTCTTTTAAAAAAAAAAAAACTGCATGTGAATCTATAATTTGATTACAATAAAACAGTTTAATCTAATAGAGAATATCTCCATGACCACAGCAAAAGACTCATCATTTAAATTTCTAAAAATAAGTGTGATGGTGAAATGAGGTATCTTAAAATTAAAGATCCACTTTGGAAGTAACAACCTCTGCTTGGTTTCAGTTTCACAGGATGCCTATTTCTTATGTGACATTATTTGCCAAGCCTTATGACATTCCCCACTGATGGCACCAAAGCTTCCCATAGTTGTAGAGAATGCTGAGAACCAAGAAACTTAGGGTTGGGATGTATAGGGAGTAACAGATAAGTCCAAGACATGCTTTAGATCTTTTTTGTTGAAACATGGAAAACAAATGTTTTATGTCATTCTGATCATAAAATTTTAACTTCAAAAATGTTTAATTTAAAAAGTGGATAATACTACCTATTTGTGTATGGTATAAGAAATTAAATGGAATAATACTTACTATAATTGCAACAATAAACCCAACTCACAATTACAGTCCTGCTTATGAGACTAAAGGAAGAGAATTGAGGCTAATGAGAATATGATTGTTCTAGGGAGACGGGGTTAGACATAAAACACACAGGACAAAAACTATATAATCTGAGGCTCTACTTCTATCTAGAAAACTCCTTAAATGGGGCGCCTGGGTGGCACAGCGGTTAAGCGTCCGCCTTCGGCTCAGGGCGTGATCCCGGCGTTCTGGGATCGAGCCCCACATCAGGCTCCTCTGCTATGAGCCTGCTTCTATCTCTCCCACTCCCCTGCTGTGTTCCCTCTCTCGCTGGCTGTCTCTATCTCTGTCAAATAAATAAATAAAATCTTTAAAAATAAATAAATAAAACTCCTTAAACTATTAGTTAAAATATTACACATTAAAAAAATATAAATAAATAAATAAAATACCATACAATATTTCAGGATCGAATTTGAAGGAATTAACTTGCCGTATTAATTACACTACCAATTATGGCTCTATTCATTTCCTAATCTAACAAACACACACACACACACACACACACACTTGCTTCTAAGCTCTAAAAGAGCAGGGACTAAGTATTACATTTTTGTGCCATTATACCATTGCATAGAGCCTGGCACTTAGAAAACTCACACATATTTGTATCCTTAGCAACTCAAAGTGTGGTCCGTGGACAAGCAGCATCAGCATCTCCTGAGAGCTTATTAGAGATGCAGAGTCTCAGGCTCTATTTTCTACATAGTGAATTGGAATCTGCATTTTGACAAGATCTTCAAGTGATTCATTTACATATTATAGTCGAAAAGCACTACTCAAGACAATCAGCAACTGCATTGACTACTGTTGTGACAACATATTTCAAAGTAGAAAATAAAAATGTAATATTTTCTCTATGTAAGCGCACCTTGTTTTATTGTGCTTTGCTTTATTGTCCTTTGTAGGTAATGCATTTTTCACGACTGTAGGTTAGGGCAACCATGCATTCAGCAAAGACTATAGGCACAATTTTCCAATGGCATTTTGTTCTTCTCTTATTGCTATGTGACATTTTGGCAATCTTATAATGTTTCATACTTTTTCATTATTACGTATCCTATGTTGATCTGTCAACAACCAGTCTTTGATGGTGTTACTGTTCATTGTTTTGGGGTGCCACAAACCACACCCACATAACACGGTGAACTTAATCGATAAATGATGTGAGTGTTCTGCCTCCTCCATGCACTGGCCTTTCCCTGTCTCTCTCCCTCTCCTCTGTCCTCTCTATTTTATGAGAAAAACTAATAATGAAGAAACTAGTTAAATTAATAACTCTACAATGGCCCTTAAGTGTCCAAGTGAAAGGAAGAGTGACATATCTCTTGCTTTACATTAAAAGCTAGAAATGATGAATCTTAGTGAGGAAGGCATTTCAAAAGCCAAGATAGGATAAACCTGGGCCTCTTGTGACACAAAGCCAAGTTATGGATGCAAAGGAAAAGTTCCGCAAGGAAAGGAAAAGTGCTACTCCAATGACCACATGAATATTGAGAAAGCAAAGCAGCCTTATTTCAGATAGAGAAAATTCTAGTGGTCTAGAGATAACAGACCAGCTACAACATTCAAGATTCTACCATTTGCACACATTTTGATGACAATAAATGAACTGACCTACTCTGTTCCTTGTAAACTGTGCTCTCAAAGTTATCTTTGATGACCAAATCTCCCTCTGATCCTTGCCCCAGCCTTTCTATATCAGGAATCCAAGGCATAATTCAAGCACTGCACACAAGCTAACTCTTAGTGAATAACCTCCCAGGAGATGAGTTTCGCTAATACCTGACGAAGTGAAGCTCAATATTTGGAAGGTAACAGGAGGAAAGCAACGTGACCAAAGTCATCAAATCCTAATCCATCTACCCAAAATCACAGCCTTCTCATCCTCCTAAGAAAACTCTCCTTCCACACACTCAGTCAGCCACCATATAGTATAACTTAGACAAAAGGAGCAATTGTTTCACTGGTAGTAGCACATTGTAAATAGTCAACTTTCTAGAAAATTTGAGGATACAGTAGCTGTTGGAGAACAAACGTTGTTAGAGTACACACATATGCTGTAAAGTGTGCATGGCATGTGCACCAATTATATTCCCATTGCCTTCTGAAAACCGAAAATTGAAAAAGTTTAATCAGTGTCTTAGCTTGGAAAGCATTAAATCATTGATTTGAAAGAAGCAATTTTATCCATTTAGATTTTCATTCAAATATTTATTTATTGATTCCTAGTAGTGTGATTTTATGTCAACTTAATTATAATCAATTTAATTAATTCATTGATTTAAATTGATTAATAGACCCAATTAATCAAAAGCTAACTAGATGTTAATATCAAGATATTTTGCAGAAGGGGCGCCTGGGTGGCTCAGTCAGTTAAGCATCTGCCTTCGGCTCACGTTGTGATCCCAGGGTCCTGGGATCGAGCCTCATGTCGGGCTCCCTGTACAGTGGGGAGCCTGCTTCTCCCTCTCCTTCTGCCTGCTGCTCAACTTGCTTATACATTCTCTCTCTTAAATAAATAAATTAATAATAATAAAGAAATTTTGCAGAAAGAACTGACGTCCCTAATCGGTTGACTTTAAAGGAGATTAGAACCTGTAGGTAATTTGGCTGGGTCTGTCTGAGTCTTTTGGAAGAACTTAAAAGCAGGACTGAGGTTTCATCAGGAGAGAAAAGAAATTCTGCCTGTGAACAACAGAGTCAGCCCATGACCATGTATTAAAACCTTCTCACAATGTCCCTTCCTGACTTCCTGTCCTCAGGACTCAGGAATTGCTTACAATTTCCACAATATTGTAAGAAAATGCTTTGTAATCTCCCACTGCTATTGCATATTCTTAACCCCCCCCCCCACACACATACACACTTTACCCTTGAACGATACTGGTTTAAAATGGATGGGTCCACTTATACATAAACTTTTTACATTACAGTACTGTAAATGTATTTTCCTGTCCTTGTAATTTTCTTAATACTATTTTATTTTCTCTAGTCTGCTACAGGATAGGAATACAGTATATATAATACATATATAAAATATTTGTTTATCTACTATTTATGTTAACAGTAAGGCCTCCAGTCAACAGTAGGCTGTTAGTAGATAACATTGGGGGGATTCAAAAGTTACATCCAAATTTTAGACTTCATGGGGGGGGGGGGTCGGTGTTCCTAAGGTTTTTCAAGGTGCAACTGAGTGTGTGTGTCCATGTGTGTATGTGTTTAATAAATTGTATGTTCAAATGTGGCTAGGCTGTAGGGCCCACTGATCTAAGTGTTGCTGTGAAAGTATTTTACAGTTATGGTTAACATCTGCAAACAGTTGAGTGTTAGTTAAGCAGATTACCTTCCATAATGTTGGCGAGCCTCATCCAATCACGTGAAGATATTAAGAATATGAAGTTTACCATATAAGAAATGAAGAAGTGTGTGGAAGATATATGGATCTCACATATGTTACTTCATTTCTTATGAGTATATATTTGATATATAGTATATATAACATACATCATTTATATATCTATTAGATCAGTAACAAGGAGATATGAGATATTGCACTGTATTGTCTAGAAGATTCAGACAGGTAAAGGGAATTACCATCTGGTGGAAAAAATAAGAGTGTAGAAATAATAAATATGTGATACAAAGTGATAATAAAACTATAGAAGAGGTAAAGTGATTTGGAAGTTCAAAGGAGAAAGAAAACAGATGAAGGATTGATAATCAAAATTAAGCAAATGGGTGTGATTTTTATGGTATTTAATAAATGTTACAGCCTAATTCAATATTTTTCTCAGAGATCAGTTGTGCCGAGGGCAAAAATATACATTTTACTCCTTTGGCATCATACAGAAATGATTTAGAGGAAGATCATGATTAGATTAGAATGATGGAAAGAAATATTTTTTCAATTTAGTATTTTACCATGCGAGATACAACAGTTTGTGTGCACAGAGACCCTTAATAAATACAAATAAAATATGTCTATGGCAACAATTACTCTTCATTTCTGGGACAAATCAAAATTTTGAATTTAGCTCAGACTTAATATTACTAATGTGCTCATAGTTTATCTTATTTGGTAGAAAAAAATCATAGATGTCATAATAATTAAATAAGTATCCCGGCGACAATTCCTCATTTGTTTTTGCCTCTAGTATGCCCTGTTCCTCCTCTCATAATTTCTCTTTCATTTCCTTTCATTATCACTTTAAATCTAGGTAGCTAAAAAAGCAAGTTGTTTTTCACTGATGTACCTAAGAGTACTAAGGTACAGTCACCAATGAATCTCACAATCTTTCTGAAACTGAGAAAAGCATTCAATTAAATTGAGCAGAGAGCATTTCCCACCTGATCAAAAATGTAATATCAATCAGACTCCTAGATAAACAACAAAATCAGGGTTTTACCTAGGAAAGATAAAGAACTTTCTGAATGCAGGATGAAAACAGGGTTAATGTTCGATCTCAAGGTGTGAGAGCCACATGGTTACAATACAACATACATACCTAATAAATCTAGGTGGCGTAAATTGCACCAAATATCTCCCTGTTTACATTTATGCAGATCCATTTATAAATCTATTATTTTATGTTCCAGATGAAACAAATAAAAGGTTCCAAGTATGGAGTTATAAGTTCTCTTCTACACACCGCGAAGCTCTCTCGGAAGCAAACACTATTTTTCAGGAGCAAGTACTATGACACATTTTTAATCAGAGTTCCACTATTAAATCCCCCTGGAATTGTGTATCAGAGAGGAACAAATACACTCTTTCATTAAAATACAAGTCCCTTCCATTAAAAAAATAGGAATTTTCATTTTCATTTACCAAAAAAATAAAAAAATAAAATAAAAAAGGTGGAAGTTCACAAAGTTCATTCCTCTGTTGTATTCAAGGGAAAAATGTGAAGTTCAGAAAACAATACAAACCTCAATCAGATGTTGAAGAGTTTGAAGTTTAGAAGGATAGAAATAAACTTAGTTTTCTTGTTTGTTTTCTTTGGAACAGCCTAGACTGTTGTTTCGTAAAAACTTCCACCCGAATGAAGCAATTTAATTGAAATGAGACATGTCACTGAGTTAGGAGTTTAAAAGCATCAGAATGGGGGAGGAGTTAAGATGGCGGAGGAGTAGGAGACACCGTTTTCAGCCGGTCCTCCGAGTCGAGTTGGATAGGTACCAGACCAGCCTAAACAACCACGGAACCAGCCTGAGACGCAGGAAGACGCATCTGGATCTCTACAAATGAACATCTCCAGCGCTGAGTATTGAGGTACAAAGCGGGGAGCCGTGAAACTGTGCACAGATATCAGAAGATAAACGGAAGGGGGAGGGAGCCGCCGCGTTCGGGCGCCGGGAAGCGGTAGCCACTTGCACGGGAGAGCGGGCGGGGCTCGCGGTCGGCACCCGCAAAACAGCAGACTGAGACCGTGAGCCGGGTGCGCGCGCCACCAGGCATCTCGCGGAACACCGGAATCCCGGTGCGCTCACTGGATCCAGACTGAGACCGGGAGCTTCCGGAGCGCGCGTGCGGGGCGGCTGGCGGCATTAGAAACACAAAGGACAGAGACGCGCCGGCCCTGGAAGTGAGGGCTGGGACGCCGGGTGTGGGGTGCACATCCCGGAATGCTGCAGGGTTGAGCAGCACCAACAGTAACAGAGTTAAAGTGGCCAGAACATTCGTAGAGAACGGGCCGCAATCCCTCTGTTCCGTGACAGAGGCTGAAATTCGACCGCTGCTGCTCTGACCCTCAGAAGAGGCACAGCAAACCGCCAGGGGAAGCCGCCAGAGAACAAAAGCCTGGAAAAACTGGCTCAGAGAGTGCCCATCCCCATCCCCCCTCGCAGGGGACAGGGAGACTCTACCCAAACAGGGTTGCCTGAGTATCGGCGCGGCAGGCCCCTCCCCCAGAACACAGAAGGCAGGCTGAAAAATCAAGAAGCCCACAACCCGAGGCGCCTGGGTGGCGCCGTCATTGAGCGCCTGTCTTCGGCTTAGGGCGTGATCCCGGCGTTCCAGAAATGAGTCCCTCATCGGGCTCCTCCGCTGGGAGCCTGCTTCTTCCTCTCCCACTCCCCTGCTTCTATTCCCTCTCTCGCTGGTTGGCTGCCACATAAATAAATAAATAAATAAATAAATAAATAAATAAATAAATAAATAAAATCTTTAAAGAAGAAGCCCACATCCCTAAGATCCCTATAAAACAAGGGGCATGGCCTGGGACCCAGTCAATAATTTGGGCTCTGGACAACCCTGCAACCTCTCCTCATCAGAATGACAAGAAGGAGAAGCCCCCCCAGCAAAGAAAAGACAGTGAGTCTGTGGCCTCTGCCACAGAAATAATGGATATGGATGTAACCAAAGTATGAGAAATGGAATTCAGAGTAACGATGGTCAAAATGATGAGTAGAATTGAAAAAAACTATTAATGAAAAGGTTACTGAGAATATAGAATCGCTAAGGACAGAAATGAGAGCGAATCTGACAGAAATTAAAAATTCTATAAGCCAAATGCAGGCAAAACTAGAGGCTCTGACGTCCAGGGTCACGGAAGCGGAGGAACGGGTTAGTGAATTGGAGGATGGGTTAATAGAGGAAAAAACGAAAATAGAAGCTGGTCTTAAAAAAATCCACGCCCACGAATGTAGGTTCCGGGAGATTACTGACTCAATGAAATGATCCAATGTCAGAATCATCGGCATCCCCGAGGGGGTGGAGAAAAACGGAGGTTTAGAAGAGATATTTGAACAAATTGTAGCTGAAAACTTCCCTAATCTAGCGAGGGAAACAAATATTTGCGTCCAAGAGGCAGAGAGGACCCCTCCCAAGCTCAACCACGACAAACCTACGCCACGTCATGTCATAGTGCATATTCGCAAATATTAGATCCAAGGATACAGTATTGAAAGTGGCCAGGGCAAAGAAATTTCTCACGTACCAAGGCAAAGGCATCAGAATTACGTCAGACCTGTCTACAGAGACCTGGAATGAGAGAAAGGGTTGGGGGAGCATATTTAAAGCTCTTTCAGAGAAAAACATGCAGCCAAGGATCCTTTATCCTGCAAGGCTGTCATTCAGAATGGATGGAGAAATAAAGACATTTCAAAATCGCCAGTCACTAACCAATTTTGTAACCATGAAACCAGCCCTACAGGAGATATTAAGCGGGGTTCTATAAAAGTAAAAAGGCCCCAAGAGTGATACAGAACAGAAAGTCACAACCAATACAAACAAAGACTTTACTGGCAACATGGCATTATTAAAATCATATCTCTCAGTACTCAGCCTGAACATTAATGGTTTAAATTCTTGCTTTAAACGCCATAGGGTTGCAGATTGGATAAAAAGAAATGACCCATCCATTTGCGGTCTACAAGAGACTCATTTCGAACCCAAAGATGCATTCAGACTGAGAGTAAGGGGATGGAGTACCATCTTTCATGCAAATGGACCTCAAAAGAAAGCTGGGGTAGCAATTCTCATATCAGATAAATTGGATTTTAAACTACAGACTATAGTTAGAGACGCAGAAGGGCACTATATTATTCTTAAAGGAAGTATTCAACAAGTGGATATGACAATTATAAATATATATGCCCCCAACAGGGGAGCAGCAAGATACACAAGCCAACTCCTAAGCAGAATAAAGAGACATATAAATAAAAATACATTAATAGTAGGGGACCTCAACACTCCACTCTCAGAAATAGACAGAACACCCTGGCAAAAACTAAGCAAAGAATCAAAGGCTTTGAATGCCATACTCGACGAGTTGGACCTCTTAGATATATATAGAACACTACACCCCAGAACCAAAGAATACTCATTCTATTCTAATGCCCATGGAACATTCTCAAGAATAGACCATGTTCTGGGACACAAAACAGGTCTCAGCCGATACCAAAAGATTGAAATTATCCCCTGCATATTCTCAGACCACAACGCTCTGAAATTGGAACTCAACCACAAGGAAAAATTTGGAAGAAACTCAAACACTTGGAGACTAAGAACCATCCTGCTCAGGAATGACTCGATAAACCAGCAAATCAAAAATCAAATTAAACAATTTATGGAGACCAACGAGAATGAAAATACAATGGTCCAAAACCTATGGGATACTGCAAAGGC
This sequence comes from Ursus americanus, assembly GCF_024610735.1. Taxonomy (NCBI): domain Eukaryota; kingdom Metazoa; phylum Chordata; class Mammalia; order Carnivora; family Ursidae; genus Ursus; species Ursus americanus. The sequence goes on from NC_142164.1 coordinate 27,249,070, forward strand.
AGTCCTAAGGGGGAAATACATAGCCATCCAAGCCTCACTCAAAAGAATAGAAAAATCTAAAATGCAGTTTTTATATTCTCACCTCAAGAAGCTGGAACAGCAACAGAGGGACAGGCCTAATCCATGCACAAGGAAGCAGTTGACCAAAATTAGAGCTGAAATCAATCAAGCAGAAACCAGAAGTACAGTAGAGCAGATCAACAGGACTAGAAGCTGGTTCTTGGAGAGAATCAATAAAATTGACAGACCACTGGCAAGACTTATCCAAAAGAAAAGAGAAAGGACCCAGATTATTAAAATTATGAATGAAAAAGGAGAGGTCACGACGAACACCATTGAAATTGGAAGGATTATTAGAAATTTTTATCAACAGCTATATGCCAATAAATTAAGCAATCTGGAAGAGATGGAATCCTTCCTGGAAACCTATAAACTACCAAGATTGAAAAAGGAAGAAATTGATTTCTTAAACAGGCCAATTAATTATGAAGAAATTGAGTCAGTGATAAACAACCTTCCAAATAACAAAACTCCAGGCCCGGACGGTTTTCCTGGGGAATTCTACCAAACATTCAAAGAAGAAATAATACCTATTCTCCTAAAGCTATTTCAAAAAATAGAAACAGAAGGAAAGCTACCAAACTCATTCTATGAGGCCAATATTACCTTGATCCCCAAACCAGGCAAAGACCCCCTCAAAAAGGAGAATTACAGACCAATCTCCCTAATGAATATGGACACCAAAATCCTCAACAAGATACTTGCTAATACAATCCAACAGTACATTAAAAGGATTATCCATCAGGATCAAGTGGGATTCATACCTGGGATGCAAGCGTGGTTCAATATTCGCAAATCAATCAGCGTGATACATCATATCAACAAGAAAAGACTCAGGAACCATATGATCCTCTCAATCAATGCCGAAAAAGCGTTTGACAAAATACAGCATCCTTTCCTGATTAAAACTCTTCAGAGTGTAGGAATAGAAGGTACATTTCTCAATCTCATAAAAGCCATCTATGAAAAGCCTACTGCAAAGATTATTCTCAATGGGGAAAAGCTGGAAGCCTTTCCCTTAAGATCAGGAACACGACAAGGATGCCCACTCTCGCCACTATTATTCAACATAGTACTAGAAGTCCTTGCAACAGCAATCAGACAACAAAAACTGATAAAAGGTATCCAAATTGAGAAAAGAAGAAGTCAAACTGTCTCTCTTCGCATATGACATGATACTCTATATGGAAAACCCAAAAGAATCCATGCCCAAACTATTAGAAGTTATAGAGCAATTCAGTAATGTGGCGGGATACAAAAATCAATGCTCAGAAATCAGTTGCATTTCTATACACGAATACCGAGACTGAAGAAAGAGAAATTAGGGAATCCATCCCTTTTACAATACCACCAAAAACCATACGTTACCTTGGAATTAACTTAACCCGAGACGTAAAGGACCTATATTCTAGAAACTATAAATCACTCTTGAAAGACATTGAGGAAGACATAAAAAGATGGAAAGATATTCCATGCTCATGGATCGGAAGAATTAACATAGTTAAAATGTCCATGCTACCCAGAGCAATCTACACTTTCAATGCTATCCCGATCAAAATACCGAGGACATTTTTCAAAGAACTGGAACAAATAGTCCTTAAATTTGTATGGAAACAAAAAAGGCCCCGAATCGCCAAGGAACTGTTGAAAAGGAAAAACAAAGCTGGGGGCATCACAATGCGGGATTTTGAGCTGTACTACAAAGCTGTGATCACAAAGACAGCATGGTACTGGCACAAAAACAGACACACAGACCAATGGAACAGAATAGAGAGCCCAGAAATGGACCCTCGGCTCTTTGGGCAACTAATCTTTGACAAAGCAGGAAAAAACATCCGGTGGGAAAAGGACAGTCTCTTCAATAAATGGTGCTGGGAAAATTGAACAGCTACATGCAAAAGAATGAAACTTGACCACTCTCTCACACCCTACACAAAAATAAACTCCAAATGGATGAAAGACCTCGATGTGAGACAGGAATCCATCAAAATTCTAGAGGAGAACATAGGCAGCAACCTCTACGACATCAGCCACAGCAACCTTTTTCATGACACATCCCCAAAGGCAAGAGAAACAAAGGTAAAATGAACTTATGGGACTTCATCAAGATAAAAAGTTTCTGCACAGCCAAGGAAACAGTCAGAAAAACTAAGAGGTAACCCACGGAATGGGAGAATATATTTGCAAATGACACTACAGATAAAGGACTGGTATCCAAGATCTACAAAGAACTTCTCAAACTCAATACACGAGAAACAAATAAATCAAAAAATGGGCAGAAGATATGAACAGACACTTTTCCAATGAAGACATACAAATGGCTAACAGACACATGAAAAAATGTTCAAAATCATTAGCCATCAAGGAAATTCAAATCAAAACCACACTGAGATACCACCTTACGCCAGTTAGAATGGCAAAAATAGACAAGGCAAGAAACAACAATTGTTGGAGAGGATGTGGAGAAAGGGGATCCCTCCTACATTGTTGGTGGGAATGCAAGTTGGTACAGCCACTCTGGAAAACAGTGTGGAGGTCCCTTAAAAAGTTAAAAATTGAGCTACCCTTTGATCCAGCCATTGCACTACTGGGTGTTTACCCCAAAGATACAGACGTAGTGAAGAGAAGGGCCATATGCACCCCAACGTTCATAGCAGCAATGTCCACAATAGCTAAATCGTGGAAGGAGCCGAGATGCCCTTCAACAGATGACTGGATTAAGAAGTTGTGGTCCATATATACAATGGAATATTACTCAGCTATCAGAAAGAACGAGTTCTCAACATTTGCTACAACATGGACGGCACTGGAGGAGATAATGCTAAGTGAAATAAGTCAAGCAGAGAAAGACAACTATCATATGATTTCTCTCATCTATGGAACATAAGAACTAGGATGAGCAGTAGGGGAAGAAAGGGATAAAGAAAGGGGGGGGGGTAATCAGAAGGGGGAATGAAACATGAGAGACTATGGACTATGTGAAACAAATTGAGGGCCTCAGAGGGGAGGGGGGTGGGGGAATGGGATAGACCGGTGATGGGTAGTAAGGAGGGCACGTATTGCATGGTGCACTGGGTGTTATACACAACTAATGAATCATCGAGACTTACATCGGAAACTGGGGATGTACTGTATGGTGACTAAGATAATATAATAAAAAATCATTTAAAAAATTAAAAAATAAATAAATAAAGACAGTAAAAAAAAACATCAGAATGAAACTTACTACTATTATATGTTTTATCAAAAATCAACAAGAGAAAAACGTATAAAGATCACTTTTCACTACCATTGGTAACTAACATTATATCTTTATTCCATGGTTGTAATATCCAGGAAATGCATAATTTATTAGATTAAGGACCTGATTTCAACACAATTCAATTAATTTTATAAGCATCTAATTTATACAATAACATGGTTACAAGAAATGCTATACGATGAAGTACAAAAATATATAGTAAAGTATCTAAAACAAGGAGAATCATCCTGTACTAGAAAGTAAGGGGGCGCTCAGTCGTTTTAGCGTCCACCTCTTGACTTTGGCTCAGGTCATGATCTCGGGGTCCTGCGACAGAGCCCCACATGGGGCTCCCACTCAGCGGAGTGAGATTCTCTCACCCTCCCTCTGCCCCTCCTACACACTATCTCTCTTTCTCTTTCTCAAATAAATAAGTCCTCCAAAAAGAAGGAAGGAAGAGTGCCCCAGTGCAAATTATCTCCATTCCCATCTCCATATTTCTCTAAGACAGATCCTCCAATGAGACCATTTTTTCTCAAGATTATTTCAGGTAATGAAATCATTTATCTATATAGACTCAGCCTTAAGCTAATTTGAATTAAGTGAAAAGCCCACACTCATAAAGTTGTAGTATACAAACCCAACTCACTCGTACCCAAGTAAAATAATTTGTGAAATCTGAAACAAAATCAGTTAACTGAGAGCAAAAATGTTAAACCCATTGTTTGGCCAACCATAGACAAAACTCCTACATGAATACTAGATTGTCATGCAGCTATTAAAGTGTTTATTTTATATAAAACATGGGTAAGAGTTATATCACTTTAAATGCAAACTAAAAAAAGCATAGAACAGTATGAACAGCAAATTGCAATTATGTGAAAACGTGTGTAAGTGGATAAGGAAAAGAAAGGGAACACGAGGACGAAAATAGCTGCTGTTAGGATTATATAATTATAGAATTTTTCTCCTTTGAAAACTTCCTTAATACTGTTGATATATCAACTTCTTAACAAAAATAAAACAAAAATTTCAAACAAAAGACCAATCTAGCCACCAAAATAAATAAATAGATAGATAGATAGATAGATAGATAGATAAAATAAATCCTAACTCATGGCTCAGTAAAATTTTCATTTTTAGCAATATAGTTTAATATCACAAAAATGTATTACAGAATACATAGGCGAAATTCAATATTCTTGTTAATAATGGGTCCTCCCTTTTCCCATCCAAGAGTTTTCCCAGAATATGAGAAAAGGCAGAACCAGTTGACAGTGTTGCCCATTAACAGGACTGCTATGGTAGGAAAGACCTAGTTTAAAACATTACAATTTCTCACTTGAAAAACATACTCAGTGTCTTATTAATCTTAGTACTTTTATCTTGGGCTTGGCATACACTAGGTGCTCAATAAAGGTTTCTAAAATAAATGGATAAAGGATTATCAACTACATCTGATTACAAACTTTTCTGCTACAATCTAGAGTAGCAATTGTGATTAAGATTTATCTGAGACACCAGGATAATTATGTTTCATTATCAAAAACATAATATTCAGTAATTTTTGTAAAATTTGTTTGCTGAGTCAGAATGCCTAAATAAGTCATTGTATGAAACTTTCCAAATATGGAAACATGTAAAAAAGATTTAAAAATACATGATGTAGGTAAATTGACTTTTCAGGAACTTGAAATGAGTGAAAGAGGACAATAATGTATTATACGAATTATATACTCCAAAGATGTATAGTAATATAAAAACATCATGAAAGCAACATAAGTCCTATTTTTCCTACATTTCATTAATATCCTTTCATACACATAGGCAAAAGCACACACGCGAGAGCACACATACATGCACGCACACACACACGAGCTACAATGTAACCATGCAGTTCATAAAGGCAATGTGTTACAATAGCCACAGATGACAAGAGAGATCACTGGTATGAATGTTTTGTCCATGGTAATTTCATAGGAAATCAACCAGGTATCCAACAAATGATGTACATTTATCTATTTTCCAATGAAACCAACTGAACTGATATCAGAGAAATTCTTGAACCTTTAGGAGAGAATTTACTCTAACTTGCTTCTCTAATGTTTATGAGAAAAAACGTTTCTCACTATCTTAAATAAAACCTGTTGGCTAAAGCTATACATCATTCTTGAAGCTAATTTAATATATAATTATACGATTATTATTTTATAAAACTTCTAAAGGACAACATTTATTTCATATAACTCCAAGATTAAAGTTTGGGAAATTCTCATCCTGAACTACATGATGTGACACCTTACATAGATAAAAGTAATTTACAGGATAACATTATTAGACTTTGTATATATGCAGAGGAAAACTGAAGGTGAGATAAAGTTGAGTTATTTAAAATATTGAACCATACGTCACACATCGGCAGTAAGAGCAGAAACACAGCAGCACATTCCATGTGCCTTTCCTACTTGACAGCTGCAGAGGTCAGCTGTCCCAACAAAGTTAGTGTTTCCAAGCCTACCACTTACCAGCAGAGGAAGACTCAGGTTCTACGTCTTCTAGACAACCACACAGCAACAAAAGGCAACCAAATTCTCATGTTTCCTAGCTCTGTACTAAATAGATGATGGGGAACACCTGGATGGCTCAATTGGTTAAGCATCTGCCTTCAGCTCAGGTCATGACCCTGGGGTCCTGGGATCAAGTCCCGCATCAGGCTCCCTGCTCAGCAGGGAGTCTGCTTCTCCCTCTGCCTGCCCCTCCCCTTCTCGTGCGCTTTTTCTCACTCTGACAAATAAACTAAATCCTTATAAATAAATAAATAGATAGATAGATAGATAGATAGATATTAAAAAATAAGAAGAAAATGGTCCATACTTGGTGTTTCCTACCTAACCACTCAACAGTAGGAAAAACGAAAACACAACAAAAACTCCCAGGCCTGATGTTTCCTAATCTCAAATCTAGTGGCAGAGGGTAATTCAGAAACTACATTTATCAACCTCTCACGCAATGGCATAAGTGGCCCAGGTAGATACATTCCTCTTCCCTGCAGAACGGGCAGAGACTGACCAAGAAGCTCACTTCATTAAGCGACCCAGAGAGGAGGCTAGGAGAAGTGCTCTATGTCCCACAAATCCAATGTTACCTATGTCCCAAGTGGACAATGAGGCCTAGGGAGTCCCTTCTGCCACATGGGCCTACACAGCAGGGACTAAGACATCATACAAATGCTTCATCAGGAAACTATAAATTATCTCTAAACAAATGAAAGAATATAAAATTTGAGCAAAGATATAGAAGCATGGGAAAAACCCATATGGAAACAATACAACTGGAAAAGACAAAAACGTGAAATTAAAACTTACTGCATGATCTCAATAAAGAAGTGAAAGAGGCTGAGCAAAGAATCAGTAAACTACAGGACAGATCAGTAGAATTCCTACAATTTGAAAAGCAGAGAACAGAATAAGTGAAAAAGAACAGGGCTTCAGAGACCAGTGGGATAAAACCAAAAGATCCAACATGTATATCAAGGGAATCCCAGAAAAACAAGGAAAATATTGGAATTGAAAAACCAAGTTAATATGTCAAAATGGCTAGAGAAAGTTCCATAAAAGGAAAAGAAATGAAAAGTGAAGGCTTAGAACTTCAGAAAGGTTTAAAAAAAGAAAAATAAGGATAAATATCATAGATGATTCTTATCATTGGTTTTTTTAGTTTTTTTTTTTTTTTTTTAGATTTATTTATTTGAGAGAGTGAGAGCAAGAGAGTGAGCAGGGTGCATGGGGGGTGAGGGGCAGGGGAGAGAGAATCCAAAGCAGGCTCCACGCCCAGCAGAGCCCGACTACATGGGGCTCAATCTCACAACCCCAAGATCATGACCTGACAGGGAATCAAGAGTCGGTTGCTTAACCAACTGAGCCACCCAGGCACCCCTATCATTTGATTAATAAGTTACATTTGATGTGGTACTCAATGTTGTTATGTTCGTATATTTTATTTCATATACCAACCATGAATAAAACTATACAAAAGTGAAGATTTTTAAAACATGATGAAATTATTAACAATATGAAAATCACCCACTGAAAGGAGAGAGCAACAAGGAAACCAGAAACAAAGAAACAGTAAACAAATAATAAAATGGTAGAGTTATGTATCACATAATAATTTATATGTAAATGGTATAAAAACACCAAACAAAAGACAGAGATTAGCAAAACAGATAAAAAACAGGAACCAACCATATTCGTCCTACACAAAATTCACTTCAAATTGTCTCTTTTCTGCAGATGACTTGATCATCCATATAAAGAGTCTAAAGAACTGTTTTAAAAAACCAATAAACAGGGGCACCTGGGTGGCTCCGTTGTTAAGCGTCTGCCTTCAGCTCAGGGTGTGATCCCAGAGTCCTGGGATCGAGCCCCGCATCAGGCTCCCTGCTCCCCTGGGAGCCTGCTTCTTCCCCCTGCTTGTGTTCCCTCTCTCGCTGGCTGTCTCTCTCTGTCAAATAAATAAAATCTTTAAATAAATAAATAAATAATAAACAAAAACATTCCCAGAACCAGTAAGTGAGCTCATCATAGTCATAGCACAAAATACCAGTTACGATTGTTTTAAAGGAAATGAAATTCTTAGGTATAAACTGAGCAAAACATGTACAAGATATATAATTAAAGAGATTTATCATACTCAGGGACTGTAAAACTCAACATAGTAAAGATGTCAATTCTGCTTAAATTGGTATATAAATTTAACACAATTCCTATCAAACTTCCAGCAAGTACTTTTGTAGATATAGACAAAATTATTGAAAAATTTATATGGAAAGGCACAGGACTTACAGAATCTAAACCACTTTTGATAAAAAATAAGGTTGGAGGAATCATTCTTCCCAATGATAAGGCTCATACAACAACAGTAATGAAAGAGTTTGGTACTGGTGAAGGGATGGACATACAGAAAAGTGTAACAAAATAGAGAACCCAGAAATCGATCTACACAAATAATCTTCAACTTACTTTCGATAAAGATGTAAAACTAATTCCATAGAGGAGGGAAAGATTTTTAAACAGATGGGGACAGAGCAATTGGACATCTACAGCCCAAGGAAATCTATGTTTACCTAAAACCTCACACCTTACACAAACAAATTCAAAATGAAACAATTAACCCCCAGCACATATGGTCAACTAATACAGGACAAGGGAGCCAAGAATACCTATTGAGGAACAAATACTCACTTCAACCAGCAGTAATGGGAAAACTGGAGAATCGATGCAAAACAATGAAATTGACCTCTATCTCAAAACTACTCACCAGAATTAACTTCAAATGAAACAGACTTTTTTTTTTAAACTTTTCTTTCTTTTTTTCTTTTTTTAAGATTTTTTATTTATTTATTCGACAGAGATAGAGACAGCCAGCGAGAGAGGGAACACAAGCAGGGGGAGTGGGAGAGGAAGAAGCAGGCTCATAGCGGAGGAGCCCGATGTGGGGCCCGATCCCATAACGCCGGGATCACGCTCTGAGCCGAAGGCAGACGCTTAACTGCTGTGCCACCCAGGCGCCCCTCAAATGGAACAGACTTAAACAGAAGACCTGATACCATAAAATTCCTAGGAAAAAGATAAGAAAAAAGCTAATCGATATTGTTTTTGGCAATAATTTTTTGCTCATGATGCCAAACAAGCAACAAAAGCAAAAATCAACAGATACTGTATCAAAACGAAAAAATTCTGCACAACAGTGGAAAAAACAAAAAGAAGATACAACCTATAGAATTGGAGAAAATATTTGCAAACCATATATTGGATAAGGGGTTAATATCCCAAAATACATAAAGAATGCAGTCAGTTCAATAACAAAACCCCAAAGTAGCCAAATAAAAAATCGGCAGAAGAACTAAAGAGATAATTCCTCCAAACAGGACATGAAAATGCACAACAGAAACATAAAAATATACTCAAAATCACTAGTCATCAGGGAAATGCAAATCAAAACCACGATCAAGTATCACTTCACACCTGTTAGAATGGCAATCATCAAGAAGACAAGAGAAAGAGGTGCTGGTAAGGATGTGGTAGAAAAAAAGCAAAAAAAACAAAACCACCTTATATATTATTGCTGGGAATGTAAAATGCTCCGGCCACTATTGAAAACAACATGGAAGTTCCTTAAAGAAATTAATAAATCTCACATAAGACCCATTGACTGCACTTCTGAATATATACCCAAAGAAAATGAAAAGAGGATTTCAACCTATCTGCATTCCATGTTTACTGCAACATTATTTACCGTAGCCAAGGTACGGAAACAAAATGGCCATCAGTGGACTGATGGAAACACAGATGGAACGTGAGCACGTACAACTAAACAAGACCAGTCAGAGAAAATAAGTACTGTATGATATCACTTCTCTGTGGAAACTAAAAAAGTTCAACCAGTAAAAACCATACAGAAAAATAACAGTTATCAGGAGATGGAGCAGGTAGACTAATAGTGTTTAAGGATACATACAAACTTATAACAAGTAGTAAATATGCCATAGAGATCTAACATAGAGTATAGTGAATATGGACAATAATATTGTACTATAATTATGTAATGTGTATGTATGTTATACATGCATAATGTGTAATATGTAATATCACTACATAAGAAATCATATATATACATGTCTACATGTCATCCTCATACATATATAAATGTATCAAAGTAGTATGCTGTACAGATATTTTAATATTACACAATGTTGCCTGTCAAATGTAAATGTAATTTCAATTAAAATATGCTTATTGGGTAATAATCACTCCAATTCTCTGTTCCATTTTGTAAATATAGAAAGACTTTAAATATCTCACCTTCGATGACTGACAACTTTAACTATATAAAGTTGAAAAGAATGATACTTCAGCTTTATCTTACCAAACCAATTCATTTTTAGTAGTGTTTGGAATATTCTAAATTCCAGAGATAAGATTGCATTTTGATGAACTGCTAGAGTGTCTGCAGCAAGGGAAAGGATAAATGAAACCAACATCAGAGTTCAAAATGCAGTTCTTAACTGCTTTGAAAGAATTGTAGAGCATTTTAAGTAGCCACAAACAAAAGGAAGAAATATCTTTAAACAGTTTTATTTGGTGATCTAGGAAATACTTCTGTCTCTGGAGGAATACATTTCCTCTGTTTAGTTATGAGAATTTCTACTATGCATATGTATGCTTTTGTCATGCCAAACACTATGGGGTGTTTTTAGTGACGATTTCCTTCTCTCTACCTCTCTCTCTCTTTTGAAGTTAAAATTACGCATCTAAGAAGAGGATATTATTTTGTGGCAAAATATATGCCTACAGGCAAAGCAGGAGATTACAATCAAGCATTGTTGCTATGGGTAGAGACTAGAGCCCAGCAATATTTTCTAATTAGAAGGTTGCTCTGAGTTATTCTTTTCAAATCCATTAGGCTTTTAAATGTTAAACTGTGATTGGCTTTTCAAATATTGCTTGGATAATGGCAGTGGGGAAAAAGTTTTGAATCTGAAAGAGCATATGAAACATAGAGAAAGAAAGAAGGAAGGAAGGAAGGAAGGAAGGAAGGAAGGAAGGAAGGAAGGAAGGAAGGAAAGAAAGAGGAAAAGAGAAAAGAAAAGAAAAGAAAAGAAAAGAAAAGAAAAGAAAAGAAAAGAAAAGAAAAGAAAAGAAAAGAAAAAAGAAAGGTCTTCTGGGCATCTCTACCTGTATTGTTAACAGGCCATTCAAAACAGTAATGTCTTCTAAACAACTCCATCATTTATACCATCACTAGTAATGCTGTTTACCTTATTCTGATAAATTGCCACAAATTTCTTGTAGATCCCAAATCAGATAACGTAGTTCATTAATTCTCCACCAGGTCAGCGCAATAGAATAACCCAGACAGTTTGTTTTTAATTAAAAGACTGGTTATTTTAAGAGTACTTTTAAGTTTATAGAAAAATTGATAGGAAACTAAGGAGTTTCCACAGACTCTCAGTCCCATGCAAAGTCTCTCATAATATTTTTACCTCTTGCATCAGTGGGGTACAATTGTCAAAACTGTTGAATCAATACTGACACATTACTATTAACTAAAGTCCAGAGTTTATAATAGGATTCACTCTTTGTATTACACATTCTATGGGTTTTGAAAGGTATATCATGACACGAGTCCATCATTTCTGTATCATAGAGAATACTTTCACAGCCCAGAGAATCTGTGTTCCATCCATTCACCCCTCCCTCAATTCCCTACTACCTATGGCAACCATTGATATTTTCAATGTTTCCAAAGTATTGCCTTCTCCACAATGTCACAGAATTGGAATCATAAAATACACAGTCTTTCCAGGATGGCTTCTTACACTTAGCAATAGATGTACCATGTTTGTTTATCCATTCACCTATTAAAGAACATCTTGACTGCTTTTGTTTTCATAATTATAATAAAGACGCAATAAACACTCGTGTGCAGGATTTTGTGTACATATAAGTTTTCAGTTTTTTTAGGTATATACCAAAAAGCAAAACTCCTAGAGTGTATGAGTATGTTGAGTTTATAAGAAACCACCAGACTGTCTTCCAATGGGACTGTATCATTAACATTCCCATCAGCAACGAATGAGAGTTCCTGTTGCTTCCCACTCTACTCACATTGTTTACAGTGTTTTGAATCTTAGGCATTTTAAATAGGTGGGTACTGGTATCTTATTGTTGTTTTAATTTACAATTAACTAATGGCCCGTGACATTGAGCATTTTTTCACATGATTCTTTGCCATCTGCATATTTTCTTTGATGATTTGCCTCTTCATATATGTGGCCATTACTTTTATTGAGTTGTTTTCTTATTCTTTAATTTTATACGTTCTTTATATATTTTGGATATTGGTACTTTATCGTATACGTAATTTGCAAAGATTTTTCTCCTACACCATGGATTAGGCTTTAATTACCTTAAAGGTATCTTTCCCAGAGCAGAAGTAATTAATTTCACTGAAGACCAACTTACAATTTTTTCTTTCGTGGATCATGCTTTGGTGTTGTATTTAAAAGACCATCCCAAACCCAAGGTCCATTTTCATTCTATTTTTTTAATGGTGATTCTCAAGCCACTCATGAAAATCAACAGAGGTGGTATCTAGGCAATAATATTTTTAAGGCTTATACGGGATAAGGGCAGGTGCCCTCAAAATGGGCCACTTTGGCATAAAGATTATTTCAAGTTAATAGATATCAAAACCCAGCAAATGGAGGAAAAGCTCCATGCTTCACCCTCCACTGCCTAAATTCACACTGGAAAGGAGATCCTGTACCAGGAAGAGAGCTACTAAAGAAGACTCCCCCTTATGGAAGAAACTTAGCTGCATAATTATGCACTCCTTGTTTTTCAAATTATCTCCTTTCCCATTCCTGCTAACCAGCCTTCTCCCCTTTGTATTCTCTGACATTACCCCTCTCCTACCCTCACATTAGCTTTAGGTTGCCTCATTGTCTTTGGAATTTCATGTCCCTGTTTCCCCATTTGTACAGCTATTAAATTTGATTTTCTCCTGTTAATCTGTCTCATGTCAATTTGATTCAAATTCTGGCTAGAAGGACCATAGGGCAGAGGCAAATCTTCCTTCCCAACGAGCTCATCCCTGACCCTGTGATTCTGATGTGCCACTACAGCAGCCTTGGAGTCAGCTTCAGTTCAAACACTTCCCAAAGCCTAAGACCTCCTGGTTATAGAGACCTTTCTCAATCTGTTGATGAAAACTGCCTGTTACTCCTTCATTCTATATGTGTGTCTGAGATACACAAATCAATAACTCATAAAGCCTTTGATAAGACATCAATGCAAGCTATTTCTTATAACTGAGCGTAACAACATTTCAATATGAGAATTTGTAGTCAAACGTTAGTTAGATCTAAGAGAGGATTCCATACTCATAAAAAGGAGCTCAGTATTAAAAATGAATATGTTGCCATGTTCCACGGAAATATTTTGGGTCACAAATTGACTCAGAACCATATTTCTTTCAAGAGTTTTCCCATGGTGTCTTTTTTGCTTCATTCAAAAGCACCCCTCAAGACTATATCCTAGTACAACCATGGTCTATTTAGCCTCCCTTTTAATGACTGCCACAACTTTCTTTCTCTCCAAAGCTTTTACTATCACTGCCATAATTCTGGCCCTCATCATGTTCCACAAAATTTATCATCTCCTTTCACAAAATATTGGAGTTGGACTCCCAACTGCATATAAGAATAAAGGCCAATTTATTTCACAAGGCATGGAAGACTGTGATTATAACACATCTACTTTACTCCAGGAGTAAAGCAAATCTGTCCCAAAACACAATGTTTAGTCCACAGAAGTGATGGGAAGAATGAAAGCTAAATTTACCAGATCTGACGTCATTGTACTATTCCTCAGCCTCCCTCTATTATTCCTTCCTAAAACATGACAATCCTCCTTCAACACTCATCCAAGCTCATCTTAGAGAATGTTTCAACTTCAGCAGTCTTGCCCTTTCTCTGAAACCTAATTATACTAAGAGCCATTTTACCATACAGTTTCCTGATTACTGGTTTCTAGTTTTTTATGAATATCAATTCATTCTCCCAAGCAAAACTGTACACTGCTTGAGGGTAGGAATCAGTTTTTTATTGCTTGTATCTCCAAGATCACCTAACATCAGTCTTGTTATGATGCAGAAGGTGATCATAAATTTTTCTGATTTATTAATTATTTAGAAAATTCTACCACTCTTCAGTATCCATCAGTTTTCTTTTCTACTTTTTTGTAAAATGATTTATTAACTTATTTATTTTAGAGAGAGCAAGAGAAAGAACATGCATGTGTGGGCAGAGAGAGAGAACCAGACTCCCCCCTGAGCGTGGAGCATGATGTGGGGCTTAATATCATGACCCTGAGATCATGACCTGAGCTAAACTCAAGAGTGGGATACTTAACCGACTGAGCCACTCAGGTGCCCCAATAGGTTTATATATATATATGACTGCCTTACTATCATGTATCACTAAACACTGTCCTTGTGCCAGAAACTCTGATAGGTACTGTAACTACAAAGATTAATGAGGCAGCTTCCCTATCCCTAAAGAACATACAATCTATTGAAAAAATCATGCTTGTAAACACATTGCATTATAGGTTGATAAGTGATCTCTTAAAGAGAAACAAAGGATTTCACAGCCACAAAGAAGACCACCAACTAACCCAAACTGGGATTGGGGAACAGAGAAGCCTTCTTAAAGGAAATGACATTTAAACTGGGTTGAGTCGGATGCCTGGGTGGCTCAATTGGTTAAGCATCTCCCTCCAGCTCAGGTCATGATCCCAGGGTCCTGGGATCAAGTCCCACATCAGGCTCCCTGCTCAGTGGAGAGTCTGCTTCTATCTCTGTCCTTCCCCCCTGCTCATGCTCTCTCTCATACTCTCTATCTCAAATAAATTTAAAAAACAAACAAACAAAAAACAGGCTCTTTAAAAAAAAATGGATTTAGTCGTAAGAATATAATTCACTCTTAGGTTTACACACAATAGAAATGAATGTTCGTATGCATCAAGAGACATATATGAGCATGCTCATAACTGCTTCATTTGTAATAATTTGAAACTGGAAGCTACTAAAATCTCCATAAACAGTATAATGAATTTTAAAATGATTGCAAATTGATATAGTGAAATATTATACAGCAATGAAAATGTATGAAAAACTGCTACAAGCAACAGCATGGATAGATCTCACAATGTTGAACAAAGAAGAAATATATAAAGTAATACATATGTTTCATTTATATAGTTAGAAAAAGCAGTGAAAATAATCTATGGTGATAATGGTGATATATTGGGGAGAATGAAATATTTCAAGGGATCATGAGGAAGATTTTATGTGGTCGTAAAGGGAATCCATTAAAGTTCTTGATTTTTCATCTGGGCGATCGTTACATGATGAGAAACAAAAGAAGTTAAATTTTACTGAAACCCAGAGTTCCAGGCATGAAATTTCAAGAGGTAAAAGTGTGGGGATCATGGAGGGGCTTATAATCATGAAGCAGATTGAATTTTACCCAACAGACAACTTGGAAACAATGAACTATTTTAAGCAAAAAAAAAACGTGATGGTATTTGGAAATGAATCAGGGAGATAATTAGGTTTAGATGAGGTCATGGGAGGGGGCTATCACGATGGGGCTAGTACCCTTATAAGAAGAGGAAAAGACACTGGAGACCTCTCACTCGGCCATGTGATAACACAGCAAGAACATGATTGTCTGCAGCCAGGAAGAGAGCTCTTACTAGAACAAGACTATGCTGGCACCCTGATATAGGAATTCTAGCGTACAGAACATTGAGAAAACAAATCTCTTGTCATTTAAGCCACCCAGTCTATTGCATTCCGTTATAGCAACCAAAACTGACTAATAAAGGTACAGAACTCAAAGGCAGGAAACACAGCTGGCCTACGTGATGGGATGAAACCACCAACTAGAAGGCTGGTAAGAGCTCTAATTATTCTCTTCCTACGACTACAGCTACATGAGCTCTCGTTTGCATTACTATCTGGATATTGCTTCAGTATTATCTCTTTCTCTGAAGATTGATTTTCTTAACATTTCCATAAACATGATACAAACACCTTTGCTAGAATGGCAACCTCACTTCCTGAGTCTAGATCTTCTCAGTTCAAGGGACCAAGAGACACTAACTAGAATTGCTGTGTCCTAATTCCAAATTCCTAGCAGGAAGAATATGAATTATTCTCCCTGGATCTGGTGTACGTCTCTGGTTCAATGAAATGTAGCCAGATGATTAAGTCAAATAACCCATGACTCAACTAGTAGGCTGTGTGAGGAGCCTAAGACATAAGTGTAGCTCCTGGATCATATGTCACAGAAGTTGCAAGAGACAGGAGTCCTTGCAGGTACTATAAACTCACTATTCCAGGCACTGATATCTTTGTAGATTTAACTATTTGTATTAGTACATACATATGTGTTTGTTTCAATTGTTCCTCTTTTATAATTTTTGCCTTTTATACTTCTATTCCCCCTCTCCTTCTCCTCTTTTTTTTTTCTCTCTCTCCTTTCCTCTTCCCCGACTCAGCCCTACCTCCCTCATATTGTTTTAGAACCTGGTAATGCATGGATCCTTGTAAAGTACACTGCTAACTATTATCAGGAACAGTAATTTAATGGAATACGATACTAAGAACAGATTGACATTGCCAAGGTTAATGGCCAAATCATCTGTAACAAGATGTATTTAAAGTCAAATGGACTGTGTTATTCATGCTATTTGAGAATCTGAATGACATTAAGTTCATTTTTCTACACTGTTCCACTGTTTCATCTTGGATAGATAATTGCCATAGTACCAAGTTCAAACTATGTCTTCTTGGAGATCTCTGTCTTTAGACTCAATCCTGGATACCTTTCCCTATGAAAAAAGAGAACGCCGGGGAAATGGCAATATACAAGAAAGGGAATGAACAACTATAGTGTATAAATAACGAGTCCCCTGGGATTTTCAGGAGCAAGTTTACTCAAAACCAAATGTATTGGCAGTGCGGTCACGTATTACTCTACTCATTGGGAATGCACTCAAAGGCCAGTAGGTTACTTTTATACTGCTACCCACACTGATGTCCTTTGACAACAGAATTTTACAAAAGGGTGCACTTCGAAAATTTCAAAACAGTTTTAACTCCAGTACCTCAATATATTGGTAAGACTTCAGTTACTCGGTGGTTGCCAAATAGGTAGGCATTTGGTTACTTACAGTAATTACCACCTGCAAAGAGCTACTGCTTTCTCTTCTTTGATAAAAGTTCATTCAAATAAAAATAAAACATAAAATAAAAGAATATAATTCTGAGTAAATTTTTAAAAATATGAAACTACATCAGGGAAATACAAATCAAAACCCCAATGAGATACCACCTGACACCAGTTAAAATGGCAAAAATTAACAAGACAGGAAACAACAAATGTTGGTGAGGATCTGGTGAAAGGGGAACCCTTTTACACTGTTGGTAGGAATGCAAGCTGGTACAGCACTCTGGAAAACAGTATGGAGGTTCCTCAAGATATTAAAAATAGAGCTACCCTATGACCCAGCAATTGCACTACTAGGTATTTACCCTCAAAGATACAGATGGAGTAAAAAGAAAGGGCAAATGCACCCCAATGCTCATAGCAGCAATGTCCACAACAGACAAACTGTGGAAGGAACCGACATGTCCTTCAACAGATGAATGGATAAAGAAGACGTGCTTCATATATACAACGCAGCCATCAGAAAAAATGAAATCTTGCCATTTGCAACAACATGGATGGAACTGGAGGGGGTTATGTTAAGTGAAATAAGTCAAGCAGAGAAAGACAATTATCATATGGTTCCACTCATATGTGGAACATAAGGAATAGTGTGGAAGACCACAGGGAAAGGGAGGGAAAACTGAATGGGAAGAAATCAGAGAGGGAGACAAACCATGAGAGACTCTGGACTCCGGGAACCAAACTGAGGGTTACACAGAAGGGAGGGGGACGAGGGGATGGGGTAACCGGGTGATGGGTATTAAGGAGGGCATGTGTTGTGATGAGCACTGGGTGTTATATGCAACTAATGAATCAATGAACACTACATCAAAGACTAATGATGTAGTACATATTGGCTAACTGAACATAATAATAACTGAAAATATTAAAAAAATATGAAACTACTACATTTCATCTTATCATTAAATATATATTTCCAAAATATGTATTTGTCAAGCAAACAATTCCTGATATATTTTCCT